>NW_010339275.1:36265-48911 GCF_000700745.2 Antrostomus carolinensis
GCTCCCTCCTTCCACACATCCTCACACCTTCACACCATCCCGGTTCCATAGGCTTCACCTAGTTTTTTACTACATTTTTCCTTGATTGTACATATTATTGTCTCATTAACTGCAAAGCTTTCCAGGGCACTGAAAAGGAGAGAGCATTAAAATACACTGAAAAGTCCTGGAGCTCAATTAACACACACCAGGGGGTTCAAGGGGAGGGGAAGGGGAGTGTTCAGCTCCAATTATAAAAGGCAAACTTATCTTTTTTTTTTTTTTTTTTTTTTTTTTGGGAGGGGGGGGGGGGAGTAATATCAGCTAATTAGACTTTGACAACCAATTAGCAGATTTTTAGCTTTGCTGAGAATCAAGTTAGCACTGAGAAAGGAGGAGGCAAGTAAACCAAACACGCAAAAGGCTCCTCTTGTACCATAAACAGGCTGTCCTTAAAAAAAATAAAAATCCACAGGGCCAGATCCTGCTCCAGGATTTATGGCCCTTTCAGCTGGCTGCCACACCAGTTACTCGCAGGTGTAAATTGAGCGTAGGACTTGGCCTGCAAACTTAAACTCGCCATAACTCATGCAAACCTGCGGCCGAGAAGCACTCTCCAGCCTCCTTGCAAGGTTACATTTTAACTTTTAATAACCTTTTTTTGCTAGTTTTTTTTTCCCCTACCAACCATGAAGTACCCAGATGATTATTTAGGATTAATGGATTATCAAAAGTGCCAGTTGGCACGCTCCTAGTAAAGAGGAAAAAAAAAAGGGGGGAAAAAAGTGTAACAAATGCAGCTGTTTACTAATAAATAAAGCCTCAGCTGTAACAGAAATAAATTAGATGCATTTAATTGGTTGACTGCAAACCTCCTCTCTTTATTACAATGCTGCTTCTTGTTATTTTATGATGTCAGGGTAGATGGCAGACTGACAGAGTGTTTATGAATCACAGTTTGCAGATGGCACTCCTGGTTTTGCGGCAGTTATGAGCACAAGTAGCATGAGGACTCAATAGAGGGTTTTTGCCAGGGAGGACCCCCTGAGAATTAGCCGCCTTCATTTCTCTGGTGCCAATCTTCCCCTGACAGGAGCACTATTTCACAAAACCTACATTCAATAAATTACACCCGCCTGGCAAGAACCTGGAAATATTTAACACTCGGAGGACACCAGCGTCTCAATTTGATTTCTATTCATTTCCAGAGGACGCCAGGCACTATTTGGAACAGCCCCTCATTTGTGTGCCTGCGCATGTGGTTCCCCTCCACCCCAGCTAAAAAATAAAATAAAACAATAGTCTCTGCAGCCAGGAATGTCTCACCCTGCCTTCAAAATGACTTCAGGTCTCCCGAGGACAGTTTACGGTCTCGTGCCCTGGTCCTCCCGAGTTGCCCTGCCTAATGACAGCTTTGTAATCCAGTTGGGAAATAATCTCACATGGCTGCACTCGGAGCTCCTGAGCTGTAAAACTTCTGGATTGAACTCCTTCGCCTGGTCACTTCCGTGAGCTACAAGCAAATGCAATGAGGGATGTGGTCATAATTGTCAACAGATTTGTAAATTTGTGTCATTAGTTATGCGCATAATGGATTTTATTCTAATGAGCTTGTTCATAAGAATGCCAGGAGGACCTGGCCCCTTTGGAGGAAATAAACTACAAACTTTGTCCATGCATTTTAAAACACATCAGTGCCACTTAAAGGGGAAAAAAAATGTTTCCCCTCCTTTCAATGCACTGCAGTTTTCACTGAGGTGAACCTGATGCTGTTATCTATGGCTCCGTTTACTGCTGTAAACTCATTCCCTAGATTTGCTGGGATTTCTCATGCATATATAGATATTTTCAGATGGGGACATATTTTTTTCCATCCATCAAGTAAAACTGGAAACTATCATGATTTTTTGGGCTCAAGATACCAGTGTGTAAATATGAAAGGCAGCCCTTGTCCATACCCTCCTGACTGAAATTTATCCCAGGACACAACATTGGCAAAGCTGCCACAGCCTGAAAAGCAGAGCACTCCCCCCTCCAAATCCAGCTACAAACCCTGTGGTGCTCAGGGGTCAGTCAGCAGGACCTGGTTCATGTGGAAGAACAATAAAACTAGTTATTATTAAATCAGGTTTTTATTACATCTATTACTATTAAATGTATTCTTATTAAATCTAGTTATAGCATTAGATTTGTTCTCCAGAGACAAAGAATGAGGCTTCTAATGTTGCTCTTTGGGGAAATCTACTCCTGCTTTTCTTAGAAACAACCTGGATATTTTTATTGAATGCATGAGCTGAGCGAAGAAGCAGACAAGCCCATGGAAACCTACTGGCACCTTTGCCAAAATGATGTTCTCGGCGTGCCCAGCGGAGCCCTCTTCCCCTGCTTTCCCTCCTCTCTCTCTCTCTCTGATCCTGCTTTTCAGCCAACCACATATAAAAATCTTCGGCATGTGCCAAGTACTACAGATGGGTCCATTGTAGCACACCCTAATGTTCATAGCTGACACCCAGGTGTTACAGTTTGTACTTGCTCGCTAGCCAGACGGTGGCTTTATGCCAAGGGGAAGGCACAAAGCACTCAGATACCATGCTGAAAAGCTATATAAGAGAGACTTTAAGAGACAGAAGAGCAGGCAAGAGGCTGTGCAAAAGCAAGAGGAGACCAGTATACCAGCAACAACCTCCCTCTGCTGCCCATCCAGCCTCCTGTCCCGTCCCGTCCCCATAAAGCTCTGATTTATTATCAGATTACATCTGAGAATCTCCATTCCCCTGACCTTATCCACAATCAGATCGACTCGTTTCAAACCTACTGCTGATCTGCAAGTTATTGCAGGTCTGGTTAGCAATAAAGCAACTTGTTTAAAAGGCGGGATGCCCGTTTCTGATGTTCTCATTGTGCCTGGGCTACAGGCACTGCCTGCACGGGGTTCGAGCATGTAAGGAGCAAAGCTCCTGAAATCACACCAACTCACTATCTACGTGTATTCAAGTGGCCCTGAGAGCATTTAAGAGCCCTTCTTATTTCAGCAGCTGGAAAGGGTTAACACCAGCATCCTATTTTCTCTTCCATTTTCCCCTCCCAGGAGCCTACTCCCCTTACAGCCTAATTTCCTTCAGTTTAATTAATTTTCAGTAATCACAAGTCTAGACACCACAAGCAGCAGCTTCACACCCCAAGTGACACGGTAACGTTCATAGCGGACGGGCAAAGGGACGTGGCACGGTTTCACACACCAGCCCCCTGCACAGAGCTAGGGCTGCCCACGTCTCAGCTAAACCCTTTTTGGAGAACAAACAATTTTTTGGAGAACAAATGCTTTTAAGGATTCAGGTGCAGGGAGCTTTTCGACCATCTGGCTGGCGGGGGCTTCCCAGCTGTCTGCAGCGGGTGCGTTCAGAGCAGCACGTACGAGTAGGGTCCAACGCTTCGGAGATGTGCCAAACCTGCGGCACATGTGGAGAGCAACTGTGCAGCACTGGCTCACTCCAGAAAGCCTTGGATTGGTGGTGCATGGGCAATAAAGCCATGCATGATATATATGCTGTGGCCCACACAGGATTTCTGGAGTTTTGGCAGCCCTTGCTGACATTATCGGAGGTGCTGGTCACACATGTGCCTGCTATGTGGCCCCATACCTTGCTACTCAGGATAAATCCAGAAGTTTTTACTTCTTAGATAAAATTTCAGAAAGGCAAAAAAGGGCAAGAGTAGCTCTGATGGCCATCCTTTATTGACCATTTTTATTTGCCACTCATAGCAAGGTAAGAAAAATAATGAGGTATCAGGAAGGCAAGTTACAAAACAGTAGTGATGCCCTGGAAATACATAAAGACGTAACGCTTGAGACACACACAGGGAGAGTAGGACTGCAGTAGCCCAAGGAGAACATGAGCTTGGTGTTGCCACTAGAGCATAGAGGAGCTGAAGTGGGCAGGACATCACTTAGCACATTAAAAACTGCATCTTTTCTAGCCCAGAACCACTTATAAACCACTACGCTGATGCACCTTATAGGGCTGCCACCATATCTGTGTGTTGGATACATACTCCCATGCATTAATGTTATTTTGCATCCTGATACTAGTTGTCACTGATGGTTCTTGTGCTATTCCCTGCTTGTCAGCACTGATGAGCTCTGGAAAACCTCACTGGTGTTTGAGGGACTTGAATATACTTGGGATAGATATCCCACAGCACTCAAGAATCAACTGGGGATCCAAAGAGAGAGCTAACAGCCACCAGCCCTAGTAGCTGCTGCTTACACAGAGGCTCCGGACCGCTTTTTAGCCCTATAAAAAGCAGACATTTTAGACCACATAAAATTGGACCAACTGATAGCCAGCCAACTTTTGGTATAATCTCTCTTTCAGTCTAACTCCAGTACAGAAAGAAAAAGAATACTAATGAAGGCACTTGACAGAAAGGACAGTTAGTTCATGCATGCATTAGTGAACAGTTATGGTGTGTGAAAAAAAAAAGCCTTCCTCTCCTTTGGTTGCAGAATATCACTGCTAAAATATTTCCCCACCACCTCACCCCAGTCAGAGATTTAGTACTGGTATTCACTGAGCACAGTCTGCGGGGGTCTCATCCCACCCCATTTCAATGTGCTTCCACCTTCACTAGCACCAAGCAGGATGAAAAGCCAACGAGCCATTGCCTACAGCGCTTGGCTCTCCACGTAAAGCCCGGTCCTTATTACAGATTATTGCTCATGAACGTGTTTGCTTACAGCGAGGAAGCGGTCTGCTGCCTCCCCAGCCCTCACAGCTCGTATTTAACTCCCACACAACCTGTGTATTCAGGTCAGTTGCACAAAGCTTCCCTTAGAGGATCGCTTCCTTCCTCTTCCAAAATGAATGACTCCATAGATCTGTTGGTTGGGCACTCACATTCCTACAGTGAGAAAGTAAATATTTAGCACCGGAAATATGTCAACCTGTTTGTGAAGATTGAGGATAATACCGTGGATTTCGCCAAGCTGGGGTCAGCAGCATCCAAGACACTCACAGCACTGTATTGTGACCCAGGATGAACAACGCCGCCCTCACCCGTCCCGTAATATTTTCCAGCTTCTGATCATCATGTTGTATTTACAGAAACAAGACCACCTGACTCCTGAAAGGTTTTGTGTGTGTGTTCCTGGCAAGCAAAGCAAAACAAAATAAATTAAATCTATGGGTCAGAGCACATTAAAGTCTATTTGGGTGTTACGAGACAGATTTCCTAATGCACTCAGGATGCCAAAAAAAAAATGGAAGTTCACTTTTACAGTCACCTTCCTCCCCTCTCGTGCTCTCCCCCCTCCCCTTCACTTCAGTAGATTATGTGAGACTCATTACTTTTTATAGCTCTGAACAAAAAACATAATCTTACCGTTTCTTACTAATATTAGGCAATGACATAATGCCATTTGCAGAGGTGTTGCGCAAAGAGGCTGACTTTTACTGGCTTCTGATGGCAGGGCTCTCCACTTTATATTCTGTTTTATGTAAGCCTCCTCAGAATTTATTGACCTCAAAGGATTTCTCAAGTTGCTTAATTATAAAAGGAAGAAGACAGCACAGTGGCTCAACGAACCAATATAAAAGTCAGATAAAATATGTTGTTACAGAGAGGGATGGTGGAGGAAGACATGTAGAGAGAAGTAGTTTCTAGGGTCTGAGCTCAAAAGGCAAAGTTTTCCTTTGACTTATTCCCCAGCAGGACTGGGATGCTGCAGGTGATGCTGGAGGATGACTTCTAGCTTGCCCTGGTGTTACGTAGGTATGTTGTGTTAGCTCCAGGTGGAATAGGGGCAGAGGCTATTAATATCTCTGAAGCAAAGGCAAGAAGAAATTGAGAAAGAAATCCTGCAGGGGACCTACCAGAGCCAACTAAACACATATGAAAGCTTCGAATGAAAACCTGTGTCAGGAACTAAACCATTTCCAGAACAAGTCTGCTACAGGAGCTGGCTAGGGATTACACTTGTCCCCAGGAAAAGAGAGAAATAAAAGCCCCAATGCCACCTTTGCCTTCAGCCACAGAGCTGGGTGTGTGGGGTGTACAGCCAAGCTCATCCCCTGGAGCATCTTTGGTGTCCGCTTCTGACCCAGCCCTGGAAAATGGCTTTTCTCAGCTGCTTCAACTTCCAAACCCATATTTCTGGGGAGAAAAAACTTAAAAAAAGAAATGAGAAGGGAGACATGAGTTAAAAATCAAACCAGCAGTCACTGGCCATTTAGCGAGGGGGATTTAACGATTTGAGCCAGACTTCCTTGAGCTCAGCATGTCTCCACTTTGCACAGAGGTTCACTTCACATACTCTTGTCTAAACTTAAAGCATAAGTTATGTCCCAACACCTCCAGCGTTACTCTTGCTCCTCAGGATGGAAGTTGAAATGCCTGGGACCCAAGAGACTCCTCAGGCTGGTGTTGGAAAAGCAACAAGGAGAGAGGCTAGTTAAAAATTAGCTGACAACAGTGATAATGGAGCTGGGTAAGGATAATTAAAATAAATGCATGTGCTGCAAGAAAGGTCATTGGTTTTTCTTTGTGACCTGCAGGAGAAATGGCATTGATGTGTTGGTACAGCACCTAGAACAGGGCAACTGGCAGCAGCTTTTCTTGAGGCTCCTTTTCCTAGTTACTTCTAATTTTGAGGTGGTGGAAGAGGGAGTTCAGATTGTTTAAAGAAGTTATTTTGGTCTCTTTTACACCACTTGGTACGTGGCCCATGATCATGTCCAAAAGAGGCAGATTTGGCTGGAAAGACTGAATGCTGCTTAGTATTTTCCCTGTTATTTTCACATCTTGGGGGAAAACTCTGGTAGCGAGGGATCTGTACCTAAGCTTTTCTAATTCATGTGACCATCTCTTACTCGGCATGACACCACAGGTCTCACTTCTCTTGGCAGCAGTACAGGGCTCGCGCTTTCATATGGATGAAGTATTCTTGAGCAATTTCTCCAATTTATTAAGCATGAACAGGCTCCTCTTAGCACCAAGCAGATAGAATTTTTTAAAAACATTTCAACAAATCTGCTCCCGTAGGACTGGGACAGAAAGCTTTGCCAGGTATGTGCACATGTTGGTTTTTCTTACACTCTCCTTCAGCCTCACAGGTTTTGATGAAACTATGAGTCGGATTCATGACTCTGTGCAGAAGAAGAGCACATTCCCAGCTCCATGGCTTGGTGGAAAATGGTAATACTGGAACATTCTTTCCCTTACAAAAGGGATCAATTTGCTCCATGGACTGGGAATGCATAAAAGAGGATTGAGATATGCAGCTCACCTCTGACAGACTAAAAAATAACATGGAAATTAAAAGATTAAATAAGGGGCGTCTCCGTGGGGTTGCTCACACTAGGAAGGAGTGAATATACGGATCCAGCAAAGCTGTTTCACATGCATGAAAACAGAAATAGCAGCAAGGACAGATCGAAAACAAGAGGGAAATTGCAAGAAATGGGAGAAAGTAAGGAAAGATATGCAGCAGAAGAAAACCAGACCAAGGGAACAGGCAGATAAGAGTAGGGTGAAGGAGAAGACATGGTAGCAGACCCAAGTTTTGCAAGAAGAGGACCTGGCTGGAGAGGGAAGGAGGAGTCTGGCAGTCTTCCCCTTGAGCAAAGGGGCTCAATGGCTCCACATGCACGAGCTCTTAAAGTAACGCTGTTAGGAAGCAAGGACACGTGTCCATTTTATAACTTCTCATTGTTCACTACTTCTATGAATTTTTTTAATATATACACACATGACGCTCTGGGAATGGAGCCAAAGCTGTTTGAAGTGTCAGTGACCCCCTGCACACACCACAGGCTGCTGCTCCCCTCCAGAGAGGGGAACCACACTGGATTTTTCTGCTTTCCCCTGCAAAAAAGGACCCCAGCAAGGGCCCCAGGCACCCAGGCAGCACAACGGGGGATTTCATACGTGCACTGATTTATGCTTCAAAAAGAAAGCTTGTACTTATCTTTGCAACTAAAAGTTCACCAGGTATTTTTTGATCAAACAGGTTTCCTGTGTCTTGAAAATGGGGATTCAAACCCTGCTAGTGGGAAGAGCTGGACCCGCATACAAGTTTGTGCTTGATTTTCTTCTCTCTCTGAGACAAAAGTTTTATTTTTCAAGTCCCAAAAGTTTTTGTGGGATGAGAATAGAAATTCTTTTTAGTTCTACAAACAATTTTGTGAGTCAAGAAAGTGTTGTTACCGTCACCATGCAGAGGGGGCACTGAAGTATCAGCCTTGCTGATGCTTCTTCCCCTGTGGCCCATGGAGATCTTTTAAAGGGTCTACATAAGTCAAGAAGCAAAATCAATATTTAAATCTTCTTTTTTTTTTTTACTGGATCTGGCATTTCTGGAAGGATTCAGCAGGTCCATAGGATTTACTTTTTCTTCAGCTTGTGAGTTCTTAATATTAGAAACCCTAATTAGGCCAAAGCCCACGTTATGGTCATGAAGTGAGTGAAAACCACATCTTCACATCTGTGTTTCATAACATGCCTCCAGGCCAGGTTTCTCGCCATGTTTCTCAAACCAATAAACAAAAGCTCATACCTGCATGCTCATGGCAGGGTTTAGACTTACCAAGCCATTCAAACACCTTATGATAAACTATTTTATGGTGAAACAATATCAGAAGGACTTTACTGCTTCTGAACAGAGACAATTAACTATTACTCTCTGCATAGCTCCCCCCTCTGTTTGAAGCCTTGCTCCCAGAGGTGGCACTCTGGCTTTCTTGAAAAGAATATGAGCATTAACACTGCAGTCAACTGGCTTTGGACCTTAAATACAAAAAAATTCCGACCCCACACACCAACAAGATTCACTGTTAAAAATAGATTAAAGGGAATGGAGAAAACATACAGAAGGGAATAAAGGAAGCAGGAGAGACTTGTAGAGTGTGAAAAAGGAGCAACTCTGGCTTAATTGAAGAGAACCAGAATTTTGCCACTAACTGAAATACAAACAAGCCTCCACCCAGAGACCACAAACCACCTATATCTGCATGAATGGTTTTTGCTGGATGGTCTTGTGTGGCTTGTCACAGTTCTGCACCAGGCAGCAGCATGCACAGCCTTGCTACGGACCAGCTTTCAGGGATAACACATGCAATGAAAGCAAGAGCTCTTCTGTACTGTGGGTGGGGTTGGAGACACTGGTGGGGAGATGGGTTGCTTCTACTTCCTTTTTTTTCCCTTGTAAGTCTTTATGCACTGAATGTCACTTAGATAGCTAACCTGGAAAGATGAGGGATTTCATCGTTGACTGGCATGATGTAGATGTAAAGTGTCCCTTGGACTGTGCGCTTGCCATCTGTCAGCTGCACGGTAAAACTATCCTCTAGGCTTTCTGTGTCATCATGCATGTACGGCAGCATCAGTCCTACAGGAAAGAGGGGGAAATTAAAATGAAACCCCTGTATTCTCTAAAAACTTAGAAAACAGTAGTCATATAATTTTCAAAAAAATGCACCCCAACTGTCTGAAATTTAAGACATCAGTTGTGATCTTTAAATACTACAGATTCAGTGACCCAGAAAGTCCATCCTGCTTCCACTGAAAGACATCCTTGTGGCCGCTGCGATGCTGATGGCCAGTCCTGCAGTGGGACCTGCCTGGTGAGGCCACGTGCAAACCCAGAAAACTCACAGCCCAACACCAGCACCCTCTGACAGTATGCCCCCACTGCTGCTCTCTCCTCCATCTGCGCTTTCCTAGGGAGTGAAATTTGATTTTTATTCTTTTACTCTCTTCTTTGGTCTCCCACCTTGCAGTGATTTGTAGCTCGGACCCCTCCCAAGGGGTTAAGTCCATGTTTAGCAGCCCTTGGTGGATCCTTTATTCTTGCTTCAATTCCTGCAAATGCAAGAGCAGAAGCAGCACAGTGGGGCTCTGGAAGTCATTCCCTGGCTAACTTACAGAGCAGAGAGCGAGCCAAGCTCGGCACGCTTTGGAGCAGTCCCCATGGGAGGCCCCGATTGCTAGTGAGATACTGGCAATTTCTTCAGTAAATTTTGGGGGCACTTAAAAGAGACTCATACACAATGTGTTCTTCAACACGTCTGCTTTGCTCTCCCTAAATGTTCTCCCTGGGCACAAACATAGCCCTTGTCACTATGGCATCCAAGTGCTTCACACTCGGTTGGTAGCCCCAGCTTGCCAAACCCTCGATGTGGTAGGAAAACACAGGTGGGCACAAGCCAAATTTAACAAGTAACCTAGAAAGTCAGTGACCGCAGGAAGATTTGAAACAATGCTCCTGGAGACCTGGTGTAGCTTCTTACCCAGACACAGCTCTTCAACCCACTTTGGGACAAGGTAATGGGGAAACATGGGATCAAGTTGTTCATGGAAAGGGCTTAACTGGCACTGGGGCAGTCATCAGCTTGAGTGCATGCAGGTAAATACATCCAGAATTTGCTAAACTTTAGGTACCTGAATGCACTGGGGGGGAAGGAATAATATTTGAATGATTTTTGAATTGCAAAGACTGCATTAAAGAAAAAATATTCCTTGAAATAATTAGCTTAATCCTCTAAAATTCCCCCCAAGTAATGGTAGGGTGACTTAACGGGTAACTAACGAGATACAGAAACCAAATCTTTATCCGTTTTTTTCTCTCCAAAGATTTTTAAGATGCCATGTAAAAGCAGCTCACCCCATAGTTTCCCTCAGATTTCTCTCCCAAAAGCATGTTGCCAGAGGCTGACATTATCATCTACTGAAGCCACCAGACTTTCACCAGTTTGGGAGAGAACCTTAAGCCCAGTCATCCCAGTCTCACCCATTGTATTGCTATTCCCCAGCACACAGCCTTTGCAGTAAAGAGAAAAAAAAATCACATCCAGCCATGCCTGTAATGGAGTTTTAGCTCACAGTCCAGAAGCTGAATAAACCTTCAGAAACCAGCAGCGATGGATTAGTCTTCGTGGCCTTGGTGCAAAGAAATTCCTCTCAAATTTGAGGGCACAGGGAAGGTTTTTCTCCTAATAAATCAGTGGCAGAGAGAAAATTCTTGCATGATTAAGATATTACAAAATTGAAAAACACATCCTGTCCCAGTCCTGCTGCCCAGAGTGTGCACAGGGGATGCAGAGATGCCCTGAAAACCACCCCAAGAGCACCTACAGCCACACTCCGAGCTGACCCAGGCCACTGCCATCTCAAACACCTCCACGACCTCACCAGCGTGAGAAGGATTAGATCAATCCCTAACTAGACACAGCAGCCCCCACTGGCATTTTTGGGGGGTTTCTGCTGCAAAATAAGTATTTGTGGAAAAGTGCATTTACATAACTGAAAAGATCCATTCAGCTTTTAAGTCTTTGTTGGGAAGAGGAAATCACAGTAATTGACAGCAAACTTTCCAGAGGCTTCTAACACCTGATTTATATCTTGCTTCAAGCAGCTCGTACAAGGTTGAACATTAAACAATCAAGTGGGTTGTTAGTTGTATGACTTGGTGCTGAATAGTCCCAGGACACCTTTGACACCTCCCGAAATAGAGAAGGGGTGGGGGCTCCTCCTCACAACCGCACCCCATGTAGCCCATATGCAGAAAGGCCACCCCCCCCACCTTCATTAGTGGGATTTCGACTCTGCTGAACTCCTCCTGCAGAATCCACTGGATGGCATTTTTTTAATTTCAACACAGGCTTTTCAAATTTCAAAAAACACACACTTTACATTAGCGCACGTTGCTTGTTTCTCAGCTCAAACCCAAACCGTTTGTGGGCTGTGCGGGTGCCAAATAGCCCCCAGCCCGTCGCCACTTCCTCTCCCCCTGCTCCTGCACTGCTTGGCATGTAAATGTGGGGAAATATGGATTTGGGGTTTTTTTGAGGGGGTTGGGTTTTTTTTTTTTCCTTCTTTTTTTTTCTTTTTCTTTTCCTTCTTTTTTTCTTGTTTTTTTTCCCTTCTTCTTCTTTCCTTCTTTTTTCCTTGTTTTCTTTTCCCTTCTTTTTCTTTCCTTCTTTTCTCTTTTCTTTTCTTTCATTTCTTTTATTTTCTCTATTTTTATTTCCTTTTTAATTAATTCTCCTTTTTTTCTTATTTTTTCCTTTTTTCCTTCTTTTCCTTTTTTGCTTCTTTTTTCATTTTTTCTTTTATCCTTCCTTTTTTCCTTATTTTCCTTCTTTTTCTTTCCTTCTTTTTCCTTTTTCCTTTCATTCTTTTTAAAAATTTTTTCTTCCTTTTTTCTTTTTTCTTTTCCTTTTTCCTACTTTTTATCTTATTTTCCTTCTTTTTCTTTTTTCTTTTTTCGCCCTTTTTTCTTTTTTAATTTTTTCTTCCTTTTTTCCTTCTTTTTTCTTTTCTTTTTTTTCTTCTTTTTATCTTATTTTCCTTCTTTTTCCTTTCTTTCTTTTTCCCTTTTAAAAAATTTTTTTTTATTCCTTTAAAATTCCCCCACCCCTCCCTTCTGTTTTGTTTTTTTTTTCCCCTTTCCCCCTCCTCTGCCGCATCTGCTTCCCCAGCCGAGTCCACAGGCCGTTCTGCTGGCAGATGCCTTTGGGTGGCTGCCGGCCTCCCCCTGCGCCGGGCTGCGAGGGCAGCGACAGCTCCTGCGGGGTCTGTGCGGGGGGATAAGGCAAAACCGAAGGGCTGTGGCGCAGGTGAGCCCGTACACAGAGGCTGGCGCTGTAGCCGCCGAGCCAGGCGCTGGCCC
>NW_010339276.1:0-529 GCF_000700745.2 Antrostomus carolinensis
ATGCTGGCAGGGAAGGCCGAAAGTGTCCACACAGCACAAATTGGGCCCTCCCTCTCACACATCGGTTATGCTGGCTCCCGCAAACGAGCCTCTCTCCGGCGCGGCCGGCCCGCCGTGCCCGGTGGTCGCGGGCGCCCTGCTCCCCCCGCACCATCCCTGCGCACGTCTGCGCGCCCACCTCCCTGTTACCGCGGCTGTGGAAAGGGGAGTGAGGGCTTCCCGCGAGACAGATCTACATTCCTGGTTTTACACCTGACTGGGGCTATCAGAGCATTTTTACCTTCTAAGTCGGAAGAAGCCATGCTGTCCGAATTCTGTTCCTGGGCTCTGGCTTAGGGTCCTCCTGGAGTGGTTTCACTTCTTCTCTTCCCAGTCCTGCTGAGGCGTTAAGGATGGCTTGGGAGGCTTGTTTGTCTGTTCTGGATGTGGGAGATGGATTAAATTTTCTTAGTAAAAAAGGCAGATGCAGTGGGAGTATGGGCTCTGGAGGGGGTAGAGGAGAACAGTCCCAGGGGACTAGCATCTGGAG
>NW_010339276.1:550-29432 GCF_000700745.2 Antrostomus carolinensis
CTGTTTTCCTTCCCAGTAATATAGTAGGCCTAAATAAAACTCAGAAATAGTTGCCAGCAGAAGCTACTGTGAGCTGTCAGGCAGTTCCTATTCTACTGGGTAATGGAAAAGAAAGGATCAGGAGGCCTATCTGATAGATGTAGTCCATGAAGTGATTCAGTCAACCCAAAATTATTTTCACCAGCTGAAGACTCTTTTGGGAGGCCTGAGGCCCCGGGTGACAAAGCCATGCCTAGAGGTTGGAAATAAAATAACAGAGCAAAACAGCTGGACAAACTTCTGCTTATTAAGGATAGCGAGGTTGTTCCTAGCTCGCTTGGACAGCTATGGATAACACAAGCACTGCTACATAAGGAGAGCACTGCTAGTAAAACAACAAGGTGTCCTGAAGCAAGGAGCTGTTTCTAGAGCAGATACAGCTTATGCTAACAAAACTGCTTTGGCTTCCCATTGTGTCCTGACTAAAACGAAACATACATATGATAACAGTTTAACTGAATATTGGCATTTAGAGGGCTATTTTTAGAGCTCACAACATAGCTATAGCAACAGAAGTCTATAGAAATTGCTTTTAGACAGCTGTCCAGAGCAGCCAGCAAAAGTGAAACCCCACCACAACAGTTGCTGGGTCCCAGTCCACAGTGTGCTCTTCTGACACCTTTTACTGACCCTCAGCATCAGGTGGCTACAAGCAGTGGGCCCATAGCCTGGATCAGCCCATGACCTGTGCAGAGTCACTCATCATCCCTTCTACAAGAGCTCCTGGGTATTGGGTGGCAGCTTTGGCATTAACACACGCAGACAACTGTTCCAAATGCACGTAACACGTCAGTAGCCCCTGGTGTTCACTACTTTGACCAAACTATACATATTACACTTAATAGTCTCTGATGCTGAAATCTGCAACACAGCATATTGCCTCTGCCAGTGTTGCCAGCACCAAGCACTGAAAATAAGAAGTCACGGTTCCAAGGTCGTAAAGTTGGTCATTAAACATAAAAATGATTCTTTTTGTCTTTGCTATTTTATACATCTGGATTCTTTTTCCTTTTTTTTTTTTTTTTCCCCAAAACCATGTTACTGTGCACTTTTTCTCTCAAGTGAAAGATGAGTTTCTTGCCCAATTACAGACCTCCATGACTTGTAGCTGTAGGAAAACAATGACAGCTATGACAAGGCATTATTAGATGAGCACCAGCACTTTTGAAATTTTCTGACCAGGGAAGAATATATTTATCATTCTTAGTTCTCATTAACCTCAGTATTTTCATTTCATATACCTATATTTTTCTTCCCTTCAGGCTTTGCATGCCACATTAAAACAGCCTGAGTTGAAACAGCAGCCATGCAGTATATGTTTGTATGGGTCGACGTTCATCTCTGTGCAGAAGGTCAGCATAAGGCTTACGTACCACATTAAGTCCTTATTTTGAGGTCTGAATTAGGCTGAAGTGAAGGCCTTGTTCAGCTCATCTGTACATGGATGAATTCCAGTCTTTGTTTAAAAATGCCACTAAACGGTCCTGATCCTTTTGAATGGGAAATTCTCAGACTTTCAAACTGGGAATGTTACTTTGAGCCTATTTCTACATCTAGGTGAAACATTCACAATGAAATTCAAAACCACACGAAACTTGCCTGGTTTCGGGTTTTGTTACAAACTCCAGACTCAGACCAGGCTCCCTGAAAGGTTCACAGGCCTTTTCAGGAAGTCTAGATTAATAACATTTAAAGCATTTGAATTGTGAAAACAAAACAAGAGAAACAAAAATCCCAGAAAACAAAGAACAAGAACATCTAGCTATACTACCGCATCAGTTATCCCAGGGATGCTGATCCAATGCATGCAGACTTTGTAGTTACTACTTAGTATATCTAGTAAAGGTTTTTAAGAGCTGTAATAAAAACAAAAGTGTGCTATGAAATAGTCTTTAGTGCCTTTACATTAAGTACATGGATTTCATTTGTAAATGAGAGCAAGATTTCAAAGTGGCAGACAATGCCAGAGTTCTTTTAACACTGACAGTTTGGCCGCATCTGTGCCCCCCTCGTGTGCTGGCAGTGAAGACCTCCAGGGCAGGGCTCCTGCTTGCCTTCCTCCCTCTGTGCGGGAGAATCCCTTCAGTGTCCCACTCTCAGACCTCATGCGGGACAACAGCAGCTAGAATTGCTGCTAGGATGTGTTGCAACAAACATCATGCAAATACTTTTTTGGAGCTGTGGTTATCGGGGAGTACATCGACTATTTTCTTCCTTTGTTAGGAGCACAACCTGTTGCAGAACTCAGGCAACTCAAATCAGATATTTATATGTGTGGCTGGAGAGACCTTCACAGGCCACCCTCACCAGGTGTGAAATGCTACCTCTTCTCTCTCTGACTAGAGTGGTCAGTCACAAAAACCTCAGTCTCTTTAGCTAAGAGGTCACTTACTCTCTTTTAGGACCACCTTTTTGCAGGTCAGCATGAGTGCAACAGCTGCCTGAGCTTGCTGGAGCTGAGATTCCAAGAGGCAATGACGCCTGTGTGGGCCTTAAAGTATTGATAAATATAGATAGGAAGTAATTGTCTCCTTCCTGCATAAAGGCAACTAACATTTAGTTGAATTAATGCCCTAAATAACTCCACAGCAAACAATGGGACAGCAGTCGAACACAGAGGCACGAATGTATTCCAAATATTAAGGCTACACATTGCTTCCAGGTTCTTTCCAGGAGATTGCAAGGGATTAAATCCTCCCTCTAGCTGTGCTGCTGTTCTGCACAGTTTAACTGAAGCTTCAAACATGTCCAAGGCCTAGGTCAGTGACTAAGCCAGAAACACATAATGTCTTCCTGGACTCCTTTAGCACACAGCATGCTGGCTTAGGTACTGGGCAGTACCTAATATCACAAAACATCACTTGACCATAGGCCATATTTAATGTAATTCCTGGCTGTCAGAAAGAAAAACTTTATATAGAGTACATCTGCCCATAGAAGTACTTTTTGCATCTTGGCTGTGCTGATGTAAAAACTGATAACTTCTACAACTTGTAACTTCTTTGGGTTAGATTCTGGAGTTTTGAAGAGACAGCATTTCCAGTATTTTTGTTCTCTTGTTTGTTTGTTTGTTTCCACTTTTCTGGAACGGGGATGGGATCGCCTTGATTTCAGTGAAATTTCTAGCCAAACCCTCTACTGGTCATTCTCTACAATCTTGTTGAATATTTGATGCTTTGGGCATCACAAAACTGTTAGTCTCTGAAGTCACTTCCATTTTCCATTTTAGTCCTAGAGGACAAATTGTTCACAATATCCAAGAAAAATATTCATTTAGCAAGAGCCCTGTGTAACAGAACAATATATAGATGTTTGTCACATAAACATCTGACAAGACCTATGCCTTCTGGCACTTCTTGAATTTTGAGTGCTTCATATTTTTACTTTGGTAGCAAATGCATTTTTAATACAATTTCTCAATTTTTTTAAAAGCAAACTTTAATACAGAAAGTCTCTCTTGGGGAACTGTAGGAAGGAGTTGAATGTTTTTAGGGTTTTTGTTCTCCATCTTCTTTTATTTTTCACTGTGTTGTTCATTAACTGGGTAAGAACCACACTAATTCTTGTTATTTGCCTTAAGAAATATATTAGTAACTTGTTCTCCTCATTCGAATTAGAGACCAGTAGGATTCGGAGGCATTTGACAGTGACAATGGAATACCAAGGCACAGGAATGACAGCTATAAACAGATTATTTCTCTTTTCCCTCTCTCTAACTATTTTTTTTCCTTACAAGTACTATCTTCACCTTTGTGCCAGAGTCTTTCTTGTTCCCTCCCTCATTCCATATCTCAATCACAATCCTTCCTATTTGCCCCCTATCTATTATCAGTCTCACTCATAAGTCCTTGTCCTAAACCATTATCGCATTTCATGACTTTTGATGTGCCTTTTTCCTGTGCTTGAACGCATCTTCCCCCCACCTCCCCCCCCCACCTTGGTGGTCTCCCTTTTTTGCATTCTGGTCAAGCTGCTTTTTATTCCATGTTGTCCAATGATTTGCAGGAAGAAGGCTGAGAACATCGGATAGACACCTTCATTGTCTTTGTATTTAGCACCACTGGCAACTGCCAAGAGAAATCTGAGAGCAAGTCCTGCTCAGATCTGCAAGCTGCAGGGAAAGAAAATACATCCACTGTGCACTGAATCTTTGAAGAAGCTGGTAAATGAAATATGCAAACAATTTTACAGAGGATCAGATTTCTCCAGACTGAGGAAGACCTTCGTAGGCTGGTGAAAGGAATATGCCCTCCCAAACTCTGAGTCCCACTACAAGCAAGTAGTCAACAAAATATTTCAAAAATTTCTTAACTTGAGCAAAGTAGATTTTCCTTCAGTGCATTCTGGGCAACAGCTGACTATACTGGCTGAAAGTTTTGAAAAAATAGCCCAAGGCAGACATTTGGCATGAAAATTGCTGGTGGTTTATGTTTGACAAAGTTACAAGTAACTAGAAAAAGCTTCTTACAATGAAACCTTGACTCAAAGTATCCCACTGTAAGACCCTACACTTAATGATTACCAATAACAAAAATGTATTTTACTTAATACTTAATGACTTAATTTAGTCAGTGCCTAGAAAGAAAAAAATCACTTTATTTAAAGTGGGAGTGGAATGGTGAAAATTAAACAGTAGTATGGTTAAAAAATTGCATTTTTTTTCCCAGGTGCTTTTTCCAAGCACTTTATACTATTATTCTATTATTTTCAGAGACATTTTGTATCTCATTTCCAAATGCACATTATAAAATGTCTCATTTACCCTACAAATGAATGGAATCAACTTTGGAATCAAAAAAAAAAGAAAAACATCTAGCAGAACACTGGAATTGCTCAAAATAGCATGTATGCACAGAAAAAAGTTTACCTGATAGATTACATGCTATAGGATCTGCATGTCTGATAAAATACACACAGAGCTTTATTTGCTTTAGGAGCAGACTTTTACCTGCTTGTTCTCTTTTGATGGGTAAAAGTTCCCTTACTCTTAGACAAATCTTGTTCTAAGTAACACTCCTACAGCCTGTTATTGATCTTCACAGAATAAAATTCCTTTTATAGTAACATTAAGACAATTTTTATGACTCTCATTGTTTTAAACATTGTCTTTAGTGTTAATGTGGGTGTATTTAAGTCATGAAACAACATTATCAATCTATCTATCTGTGCAATCATCTCTAAAGCTTTTCAACCAAGTGAAACATTTTTAACTATTCTTGCTAGGGATTCATCTTTAGGAATGTCATGTTTATGAGCCTTAATCAACTATCCCAAACAAAAGATCTTTCCAACATGCGAAAGCACCAACGTATCAGACACATATACCTTACATTTTTGAAGAAGAAAAAAAAAAAACTCTTCAGACTTCAAACATCTCTATTCAGATAATCTGAGCAACACAACTGTTCTACATATGACATTCTTCCATTGCAAGAAATGTATTGTCTCACTTAAAGACAAAGCACCTATAAATTAATACAGTTGAGTTTGATGTTGTTAATGAGAGTATCCTTCCCCAGTCTGTAATGTAATAACTAAATCTTGCTAACTTGTGCTTTCTTCTTCTAACTTACTAAGAAAGCTCAGGTTTGCTAAATGCACAGCGTTGTCTGCAATCAACAAGGTACTTACATACGTGCTTAATATTGTGCACATGAGTAATCACATTACAGTAAATGGAACTTGAATGCTCAAAGTTAAGCACACACTTAAGCACAGGGCTTGACAACTTGCAGGTCATCCTCACTGCACAGGAAGAGATCACAAAACTTAAATATTCTGTAGAAACTTTCTCCCCACTTCAAATCAACAGTACCAAAGGCAAGGACAAAATATGGTAATAAGTAGCTGCTGCATTCTTTTCTTCTGTTACAAGTCACTAAATTGGCAGCAGTACTTACGGTATAGGAAATTACCAATACAATAAATTATCTTAATAAGTATCCATAAAATTACAATTTATTTTAAAGATCATCGTTTGTAATTCTATTCTCATAAGACCATTAGACACATGGGTCTTTTTAATTTTAAAAGATCTGCTAATAGTTCTCACAAAAGAATTTATTCAAGACCTTGACCTTAAATTGATACGATTGCACAACTTAATCAGAATTAAACATGAGTCAAAGTACCATACAATATTTTCGTGGGGGTCAACATAGCACTTCAACAGCCAGGCAGAGAATGCCATTAGTACCACAACATTGGGTATCTAGGATTCTGATTCTGGAGATCTAATACTCTGAATTAAATGGGGTTTTGCCACCTAGTATGCTGAAGAGATGGGAGGGGGGAGGATGGTTGATGACGTTTCTTCTTCCCATGCAACTGAAAGGACAGAAAAAGAATCTTTTCAATTCAGTCAGAGCTTTTTGAGCTAAAATGAAACTTTATGCCCACTGTGCTACACACTTCATTATTTAATTTTCTGGCTAAATGGACATGGTTCATCACTTCTCCAGGACCCATTTCTCCCTTCATTAATATGAAATTAATATTTTTTTTTTTAGGATCAGAAGCTACATTTTGATCTAAACTTGCCTGACCATTGACAATATTCAGATCTAGGGACCTTCTATGTTTTTCCAACACATAAGTTTCTTCACAAAAATTAGCAGGGTGAAACAGCAAGGACATACTGCCAAATCTGATTTGCTACCTATCTACAAAGTAGTTTTCACACTTTCCATGACTCTGAATGTCCTTCTTTTTTTTTCCTTTTTTTTTCTTTAGTTCCAATTAGGAGGAACTGAAAGTATTTGTGTTGGGGGAGGGTGATGTCGGGGAACCAAAAGCACATTCCAAGCCAATTCTGATCTCATTTGCAGGGATGAAAAGCTGGAATTAATCCACTGACTTTAGCAGACATGTTCTGGGCTTACATAGATGAAATCTTACATTTATAAGTAAAATCAGTGTTTCCCCCTCTGACATTCCCATGGCTCAAACCAAAAACATTTCCTGAATAAAAACAAGGCCAAATCATCCAGTTGGGCAGATTGGCATAATTCCATTGAAGTCAATGGAGCTGTAGTAATTTACATTAGCTGATGATCCAGACAAAAGTATATAAAAGTTTTCAGAGCAGGCTTATTTCATTTAAAACTGCATTATGTTAGGTGCACTGTTGATGCTCAGAATTAATGTGCAAGTTGTTAATCTCGCTAGACCTGGATTTAAAATTAGACAATGCAATAATTAGTTTGGCACTATCATTCTACTACCTAGAGGGTAATAATGTAGGTCATAAAATACCAGTGATCAGCACAACTTTTCATACAAAACAATGAATCTGTATTGGGAGGGAGGAGAGGGAGGAGGAGAGAAATTCAGAAACTGATTTTTATCAGAGACCAAACTGGGCTGTGAGGTACTGTATTACCACACAAGATGCTGTGTTGCATATGTCTACTTATGTTTCTCAGCTCCCAAGTGTGCAGATGATTCTGTAGGGTATAACTGACTCAAAGATGTCTACAAGCTCTCTTTCTGTACTGTTTTTATGTTGCATGTTCATTATTCTTCATGTCTTTATTATTAAAAAATTAGGAAAATTATTTTATATTATTCTCCTTTTTTGCTTTTGCTTGAAATACAATCATTGTGCAGAGCAAACAGTTTACAAACATACAGAAGTGCAACACTATAGTATATGTATCTTGATTTGTTTTCTTGACAAATGACTACTGGCAACATCAATAATTCAAAAGGGAAACAATGAAAACATAGAGGAATTGCATTTGTATACTTCTTTCTGTCCTGTCAGTCATTCTTGCTAGGCTTTTATATAAACATAAAGAAAATCAGAAAATCATCAAGTCGGAACTGAAAGCTAGCCTTGATGACCACTTGCTTACATTTTGTACTATTTAAATGGTCAGGATGCTTAAATATATACATTTTGAAGGTATCTCATACATACATCCCTATTAAGAAAACAATATTGTATTAGCTTTTATACATAGGCTGTGCTTGTGTAAGATATACAGTAGAGTTCAGGGAAGATGAGAACATATATACAGGTGTGCATATGTCTAAAGTATCTCTGTGCCTCTTGTACATATACTATTAAAAAGTGCACATTCAATGTTATAGATGCATATATTCATAAATCATTTAAAGTTGTGCTTTTCATGTGATGTGAGGCACGCATACAAACTTGCTAATGATAATTATAGAACTGATGCTGATTTAGTCATTTCAAGAAAGCCATGGAGGCATAATTAGTGTCTGAATGGCCTCAATATTGCATTATTAGGAGGCTAGGGTGAAACTTGAAATGAGAACATCAAGGCTGATAAAAGAAAAGAAAACATGAAATACATACATAATTCATTCTGAGATATTATAAAGGTTTATAACCAGAAACAATAATTTGCAGAAAGCATCTCATGTACTGGAGCCAACTGCAATAATTTGGTCAACTTGTTTAAGATCAAATAGTATTCTTAGCTATTCTCAGTGGTATCTTTCTAATAAAGTCGCAGCAAACAGACACTGTTTGCTTCTGGTCACTTTTAAAGAATGTTCAGTTTATCAGTGGGGACTTTAATCTCAAGCTTCATAGAGTACAAAAAGAACATTGATCCTACTGTTTTGTCCTCTAGGCCACAAGGCATGCACATTTTTACATTCATTTGTCATAAAACAAAAAATACTTTTTGCCCTTTGAAAATACCAAATGCCAGCTTTTAAACAAACTAATTTTCCATCACATTTTTCCTTTTCTTTTAACCTTTCCATAATTTCCCCCCAATCCTTCTTTTTATCCCAGACTAATTTCCTCTCTCTGTTAATGTCTTCATTCCATTTTAAGAACTAGAAAGAACTTTGCAAATTCCTTGTTTTGGACCCTTGCCAAACTAGCCACTGTTTAATGACATGGTAGTTTGAATGAATCAAAGTTCTTCACAATCTTTTTTCTAATTTTCCTTCTAGATAGGTTACAAAATATTCAAATAATACCTTTTTACCCAGGTTACACAAAGGGAAGTGTGATATCATCTGGGTTAGACCAGGTCTACAGACTCAAGAAGTTGGACAAAACCCAACCTTTTTGTATCATTTACTTCTAATTTATCTTCTCTCTTTCATTTAAGTAAATGTAATATGCAAAAAAAAAAAAAAAAAAAGAATTTAATAAAATTTTGCATACAGAAACAAATTAATTTGTCATTTTTCTGTACTTCTTATTTCAAAATACTTTATTCACTTGCTTTCCAGTGATCCAAAGTTACCACTATCAGAAATATATTTAATAGCCTCCTTTCATAATCACTGGATCAAGGGTCTATATCCAGTTCCCTACAAAGGACACAGAGGTCTCACCTTCTCCAGCTCTGTAGAGCCATTTATTGAATATAGTAAGCGTATACTGCTCAGCCTTTATGTCAGGCCAGTGTAACTCCTTCCTCCTTCCCAGATTTTTTTTCCTTAAAATATGTAGAGTTTTTTCAAATTTTTCTGTGATGGAGCCATGAAAAACAACAGTGTTTTCTCAGCCGAAACTGTAGAAAAGTATTGAATTCTGCTTTTGTTTGTCAGTATCTGAAAGAATCCTGCTAGTTAAAAACCTCATTAAAGGTTATGCAAGGAAGATATACATGTCCTGTCTTCTCTCAAAACATAAAATGTCTTCATGTAGAAAAAAGTCAAGGATGCAATTTTACTAAGTGGTCTGTGGCTTGAATTTTAGTGAGGGAGACACATGCACTAATACAAATTTATAACACTCTTTTGTGTCCCATGGCTACCAAGGTTTAAATACACATTTGTCTTTAATTTTCACTTAAATGAAGTAAAATAGAAATTTTTAAGTCAGCTTGCAAAAACTAGCTTTGGTGAAGACTTATTGACAAGGTAACATTCACAAACTTGAGATCACTGGGGTAAATCCCAAACAAGTAGACAAGGATGTTCATTCTCTCATCTCATCTTTTTTATGAATAGCATAGCTCATTTCATCATAGCCTCCTGTGTCTCACTGAGTTTGTTTTGAAAGTCTGAAGTTTATATAGGATGAAAGAATATTACAACCATGAGCAATAAGGATGATTGATAAAAATCAGATTGTGGCAGGCAGGAGCTGATCCTCAAAAAAATGGAACTCCTTACTGCTCATTGTCTTCAGCAGCTATTATACATTCAGCATTCTAGATAATCCAGCTTCTGCTCCTCTTTCCCCCCCCTACATTTTACTAGTATCCTTTAACTTTACAGGAGGCACAATTAACCACAGGAGCAAGTGCAAGGAAGAGCCAAGTGTATGACTGTATGTAAAAATCAGCTAAGACACTCACCTTCATTTTAATATCTTTTGACATATTTATATTTATAATGTTATAAATATTTTATATAATCTTGCCAAAATTTGTACTAATTTTTGCAATCTAAAATAGTGAATACTGTAATGCAACATACCTTAAAAGGTACCTGCTGGATTGTATTTTCAAATGAATTCTGAGAAAAAAGCTATACCCTAAAACTGGAGGTGAGAATGACGTCTCTTTCATAATCTTGGGTTTGGTAATCTTTTTGGATTGGGAAAATATTTTACTATTTCATCATCAATCATATTTACAGTAAGTTGAACTACACTCTGTGAGCTCTAACCCAAGAATGATGGTCTCTGATGCAACCCAGCCAAATATGATTCCCCCAGCTAAGACTGGAACCACTGGGAACATCTGGAGAAGTTAAGATTTACCCTGTATAGCAGAGGCTCATTAGGGACCATTTAAACAAATTGGACGTAGATAAGTCCATAGGACCTGATGGAATGTCATCACAAGTGCTGAAGGAGCTGGCTGATGTCATTGTGAGGCTACTCTCAATTATCTTGAAAGGTCATGGTGATCAGGGGAGGTTCCTTAGGATTAGAAGAAAGCAAATCATACATATCTTCAAGAAGGAGAATTTGGGAAACTACAAGGCAGTGAGCCTCACCTTGATTCCTGAGAAAATGATGGAGCAAATAATCCCAGAAACCATTTCCAGACACATTGAGAACAAGAAGGTGATTCAGAGTAAACAGAATGTATTTGCAAAGGAGATACCATCCCTGACAAACTTGATAGCGTTCTATGATGAAATGACTCAGTGAATAACAGAAGAGCAATACATACTGTTTATCTTGACTTTAGGACGATGGAACAGAGTGCACCCTCAGCAAGTTTGCAGAGGATAAAAAAACTGGGAGGAGTTGCTGATATATCAGATGGTTATGCTGCCATTCAGAGAAATCTCAACAGGCTGGAGAAATGGACCAACAAGAAACTCATGAAGTTTGACAAAGAGAAACATGAAGTCCTGCATCCAGGGGAGTATAATTCCATGCACCAGTACATGCTAGGGGCCAATCTGCTGGAAAGTAGCTCTGCAGAAAAGGAGGCTCTGGTGGACAAAAAGTTGAACATGACCCAGAAATGTGCCCTCATGGCAAAGAACACCAACAGCATCCCAGGCTGCACTAGGAAGAGTGATGCATGTTGAGAGAAGTGATCCTTCACCTCTGCTCAGCCCTAGTGAGAAACATCTGGAGTGCTAGGTCAATTCCTGGTCTTCCCAGTATGAGAAAGATGTGGACTTATTGAAGCTAGTCCAGCAAAGGGCCAAGAAGGTCATTAAGGCACTGGAGCATCTTTAATATAAGGAGAGGCCGAGAGGGTGTTCAGCCTGGAGAAAAAAATGCTCAGGGGAGTCTTATCAGTCCACATAAATACCTTAAAATGGGGGACAAAAAGAAGATAGAGCCAGTGGTATGTGGTGGAAGGACAAGAAGCATCAGGTAGAAACTGAAATCCAAGAAATTCCATTTAAACATAAAAACTCTCCTTTTTGTCCTGTGAGGGTAGTCAAACACTGAAGCAGGTTGTACAGAGAGGCTACAGAGTCTCCATCCTTGGAGATACTCAAACCCCAGCTTGATATGGACCTTAGCAACTGGCTCTAGCTGAGTCCTTCAAGTAAACGGGTTGGACTAGATAATCTCCAGAGGTGCCTTCCAACCTCAGCCAGTCTGTAAGTTTGACCAGAAATTACAAAATTTTCCCACATTAGCATTGAAGATTCATTAAAGTCAAAATTCAATAGATACGAGATTGGTTGAGAATAAGTAATGAGTATCCATTTTTTTTTAACTCCTTGACATGCAATGTAACTTTCTCTGTATTCAAGAGCAGCTAACAATGCAGTTGTTGTAATGCTACTACCAATAATTATTATTTCTGTAGCATTATTATTATTATTACTGTCATCTTAATTGCTGCTGAGATTCTATGGCTTGTTTCTTCAGTCTCACCAACTGCCTAGAACAAACGTTGTATGTTTTCAGATATCAATAGCATTCCATCATGTGTATTCTATATTTCATGTCAAAAGACGTGACGTCCAGTATTCATATACGTGCATATAGGCATAATATGGTGGGTCTTTTCCCAAGATAATCTTAGAAGGAAAGATTTTTCACAGCACTCTGTTTTGAAGGCTCACCTTACAAACGTGTTTATGCTTGGCAACTATCTCCAGCTGAAACTGTGTTATTACCTTGTGAGTGGCACAATGCCACTGTAGCAGATGGGCATCAGTGTAGGCATGCCAGAGAACTAGTACGTGCATTGAGTTTAAGTATTAGGACCCAGATATCTACCCAGGTGTCTACAAATTTGCATTCTGGTTGAAGGGAGTATGCAATTGCAGTTTCAGCTCAGTTTGGCATTACTTTTGGCATTCTCAAAATACTTCTGATATTACTGAAGAATACAACTTTGTTTTCTTGGCAAATAAGGGCTGTGATTAGCAAGGGTACATGGGTGAGGGAGAATGCATTACAGCCTTCCACTCTCCTAATATTCCCTTAGGGAAGCATACAGGGATGTACAGAAGTACAACTGCAGCCAGGGTGAATTTTCTTATTTAATATAATAGCTCAGTTGAGTGTGGAAGGCAGATTCATGACCTTTCGTGCTGTGAAAGTGTGCATTTATTGCAATTTCTTCTGAATAAGATTACTAATATGCTATAAGGGTCTTTACTTCTCTTTTGCAATTTTATTGACATTTTTCTCCTAGTTTTCATTTTTGCTATAGTCTAAATTTTACACTAAGTCATTTAAGTTTGCTCTGGTGAGGCTGCAATGCTGCTCCCAGGTACTCTGCCGTGATTGAATCCACAAGTGAACACTTGTATATTCTTAAAAACCTTATATCCTAGTACAGGATGTGTAACAGCTCTCAGCCAGTGCACTGCAGTTAAATGCATTTGCCTGGGGGTATGAAATCAAAATAGTTATATATATTAGGATGCAACTATGGATAAAATCACATAATAGATACAACTCTGCTTTAAAACATAACACATACATTTTTTTCCAATAATTTGTACATGCAGGATATGTACATACATAAAATTCACTGTTTGCTCAAATGATATGCTCAGATTTCAGAACCAACTAGTCTGCTGTATCTTGACAGAACTTAATTGATACCAATTTGCACCGCATGAGTATCCATTTCTCTGGACCTTCCAAAGACACTTTACTTTTTAGTTTTTGGAAAAGGTTTGAAGTAAATTCTAAGAGTTGAATTCTGCTTGTGCTGAATTCCATGAACAGGGACCTCAGCTTCGATGAGTATGTAACCGGATGCGCAGTTAGTCAATAACCCTGTAAATTTGGCATTATTATGATTTAGGTATAAAAAAACTGCACAAAATTGCATTAATATTGTAGTAGAAAAGTTGGTTTAAAAGAGCTCAATATAATAAATCAATTTACTGTCTAGTTTGACAAATTAGTTGTCTTTTTACCACAAGTGTTCCCGCAGGAAATCATAACAAGAAAAGAGATGTAGAGGAGCCTAATTCAGTTGCATGGTGTTGACTTTGACTTTGACTTTTGTGGTATCAGGTATATGCTTGTGAGACATAACTAAATTTTAGTAACTCATAAGTTGCTCATTATGAGCAAGTAACTTGTTTCTGTGACAAAGTAAACATGTTATCAAAAAGTGTAAGATTAATTAATTATGCCCTGCACGTACTTCAAAATGCCTTAGTGATTCACATTATTGGCCTCAGATGCTATTCACTATACCATCTTTCATCTTTTCAGCCTAAGAGCACACAAAATTGACCAAAAAAGCATCATTTCACTGTGAAGTCTCTGTTAAAGAACCAGCATTCCAGAACACATACACAGGTTATGTGGCAAAGATCATAATCACATAATATCAGGTACAAGGTCCTATGGTCACAGATAGTCTTTGTGTGAGTTTTATACCTACCAATCTGCAAGGAAGTGCACAGAGTGTAATTTTATTGAGTACAAGATGTCAGTGTAGGAAACCACAGGCCATACACAGAAACCAGAAGCAATAGTAGCTACCCCTGTAGCTCAACTGCAGAAAACTCCTCAAGAAACTTACAGTGTAACTGCCTGTGCTGACTGGGACCAGCTAAAGCCTATGAACCTTCTGATATTGACAGTAGTGTAATACAGGATGAAGCTCTGGTCACTTAGCTGGGACACTGGGTATAGAAGCAGAAAAACTCCAAGAAAAAAGGGCATTTCTCTGCATTAAAATTTAAAATAGTTCCTCATTTGCTTTTGTACTTCTACAGAATGAAACTAAGACCTTGTTGGTAAAATCATTATTAGGAGAGAAAATTATTTTCTAACTCTAGGTAATTGTAGCACAATAATAGCTCAGTAAAAATGTAACTGAAAGTGACACACTTCCGTATTTCGCTACAAAAAATTTTATCAGAAATTCCCAGTCAGCTGTGTGACTCGTTAAGTCCTTCTTATACTGACAATGAGAAATAGAACTAAGCAGAAATCTGGTGGTATGAGTGTGTTAGTTGCACCACCCTTTAAAGTTCCCCCATGAGCACTGCCATATCTCTTAACAATCACAACAGCAAATGGGCCATTAAATCCATTCCAGGTATTACAGATATCTCCATCATCTATTCTTTCTCATCAACAAAGTCCCAAAAGAACTGTAGGACAATTCAGATGTGAAAGGACATCAGGAGGTCTCTAGTCCAACCCCCTACCCAAAGCAGGGTCAGCTATGAGATCAGACCAGTGTGTTTGTCAGCCTGGTCTTGAAAACCCTCAACGACGGAGACTGCACAGCCTCTCTGGCAACCTCTTCCAGTGCCTGGCTGTCCTCATGGTGAAATTTTCTCCTCATCTCCAGTTTAAAACTCTCAATCCAATTTATGACTGTAAAAAGAGTAAAAGCTACCTACAACATATCACAAAACAAAACCAAAATATATTCTCTTTGTAGACCTGGCTTTCTGTAAAGGTCTTTTTCTTTAGGAGCTGCTTTGAAATATGCATGGTATAACATACCCACAAAATAAATACAAGCTAATCCATAATTTGAATGAATGTCCCAAAACCCAGCCATTTTTTCCTTACCTCAAGTAATGTGATTTTGATGGTTTCCACCTATTTCTTATTTGTTCCCATTAGAAAACCAAAGCAGTCAGCACAGCATGGCTGACACACTGTGCTCAACAGATGCCCAGAACTGGAATAGCATAGGGTACTGAGGTCAGGAGTGAGATTCATTGGCAAAGACGTGTGTGGGAAACTTGCACAGCATCTGCCTCAGTTATGCCTTTTTTCAAGTCAAGCTACTCGGCCCTTGCTTTTTAAGCATCATATTTGCTCAGAAATAAGACTTTGAACAACAGATACTTATTAATTCGCTGCTTGCCAATCCTTGTTAATTACTCCTGGTAATTCAGGAGGCTAAATACTGATTTATTAAAGTAAAATGTTATTGGATAAAAGCTAGGATTCAATTCATCATGTTGGACTAAATTTGAAGGTCTTTATCCAGTTCTTAGGCAAGCTACTGGCATAATGGATTGAGAAGTTAAGAACCAAATGACAATTGAAAAACGGTGACTTTGTCCTGATAAATACATGGTAGACAAACACAGTTTCAAAATCACCATTTCTCTGGAGCTAATACGTAATCAAATCATAACTTCATCATTTGAACTTGAAGTGACTTTGTGAGAAGTACAAGCTTATGATGTGCAATCAGACATAATACAGAGGCACAGGAAAGCTGCCTTAGGAAGACTAGAATAGATTAAGGAAGTTCAGCCTTAATTTTACTAAGACAAGGAAAGGATGAAGATTGTGAGGAAACCTTCTGGAAGCACCAGAAAATATTCTCCTACTGGCTGATGAAAAGAAGAAAGCAAAAGGATTTATATAAAGCACATAGCCATAAAGATAGCTGAGAGAACAAATAATGAAAAAAAGAATTTGGAGGGAAAGTCCAAGCTGAGAAAGGCATTCAAAATGGAAAGGATGATAATGAGGAATTACTAAGCCATATTTGGGACTTGTTAAAACACTAACGAATGCTGATTATAGAGAAGGGATGGACCCATAGACCCTCCCACTGCAGAAGTTCAGGTGCCCTGTGCTGGACGCCCATTTGTGGATGAGACGGGTCATCAATTGCTGGAGAAAGTCCAGAATCCATCCAAGGACAAGTTGTGTGTCAAAGGTAGATCACAGTTCCATGTTAATGTCTGAAAAATCCCGATGAGAGTGCAGCTTGTTAAATCTGAAAACTTCATCTTCATATATCTTACTTGCCTCCACTCATTTGAAAACTGAATTGGATTGTGATTGCTGTGACAAAGTTTCAAATTAAATTGCTCAGATGTCACCTCAAAGCTGTGCATTCTTATCGAAACAAATAGTATCTCATAGGGCACATGAAGTTTTACCTGAATTTCAGCTAACCTCTCATGACAACCTTCCATAGGATCAGTTTTTAGTTTAAAATCAGTGAGGTACCATCACATCCTTAGAAAAGCTCATGAGGTACATTGTTGCTGATGAATATAACATCTCTCTATCAGTGCAGATAAACAATGAGCTGAGGAGCAAAAATAACTTTATGTGTTGATTTCCTTGATTGTTGTAAACTAACAAACCAATTTTTTTTTCCAGCAAATTCACTAAAAAAGCCATAGCAAGACACTGCAATGACTTAAGGCTTTACATTTCTGTCAGCCTGACAAGTCACATTATAAGCCAGAGTATGCAGCAGTCTAGGCTATGGATCAAAAGGAGATTACAATGCAAATTATTTTTGGTTAACTACTATCCTTTGAGATATCCGATTCTGATATTTTCTTAAAATATCTGTAGTTACCAGCAACAGAGAATACCTCTTGAGTGGCTACATTCCTTCTCTTCTGTGAAAACTCAAAAGATAATGATGAGTCATTGCTCCCCTGCACAGAGAAGATACCACAGGGATTGATGTTACTCCTCTTGCTCAGTGTGTGAGAAAAAATCTAGAAGCTTAGAAATGAGACATGGTTTGCAGCATATTCACCTGAGAAATCACTTGTCTTCCTGTGTCAAACTGCCAGCTTTGGATCAGAAGCTGTGCTGGAGCTTGTTGAGTACGAAAGAGTGGCTTAGCCAGCAGGGTTTTGTCTGTAAGAGGAATTTGGCTTGGGAATTAAGTCTGCCACATCCATCAAATCCCTAAAACCTCTGGGAATAGAAATGGGCTCTGAAATGAAGAGGCTTCATTGTTTGCTCTGGAGGGGTTTCTCACCTCTTTTCAGGAATTTATCTTCTACTCTCTGAAGAATGTTATATGTATTTGCGGAAATTATGTCATGGAACTGAGATCTTCAGGGGGGCATAAATCTGTATTGTATGAATTAAAAACAAAAATCAATTTATACCTTTTTATTGCAAAAATCAAAGGGCTTGTTTTGGTGTACAATAGGTAATATTGGCCTATATTTTAATAATGTGAATTGAGCAGATGTTTGTGACCAAGAAGAATGATGATAATTCAGTTTGTTTCTGGGATCACTGGCACACATAATAACCTGGCTCACTGCATTGCCAATGAACGTAACTTTTTTAAAAGATACATTTGGAGTCTGCAGATAAACGGAGAGGGTGTCTGTGAACGGCTCAATACTGGCAGCACCAGGGATAGCAGCAGCTAACTCAATGCATAGACAGAAAAGAGGGATGTGTAGGTTGCTAAAATGATGCTGTTTCCTACTTTATTTTCTGCTTTGGAGCCCCTTCCAGAAGAGTGGTACTTTCTCTGCTCCTGGGGCAACACTAGAGTCCTTCACAAGACTCAGTGTTTGCAGTCAGAAGGGCATACCTCCTGTCCGCAATCAAGTCTGTATAATAAATTACTCGAAATCTTGCAGTCAGTTCCTGGAAAGCACCTCTTTGAGGAGACACTGCCTTTTGTTGTTCACTCCAAACTTGCAAGTCGAGCTGGGGAGAAGGATGGTCATGGTGGACACCAGACTACAGTGCTGCTCTGCTGTACTGCTTCCTGAGATTCACTTCAGTGTGAGTCTTGCTTTTTCAATAACTAGGCCTTGGAGTCAGTCCTAGTAAAGCAGGAATAAGGGTTTCCCCCCCCACAGTCTGAGTGCTAGTTAGCTTTTATCAAGATTTTGTGAGGGGTGCAAGATTATTTGTTCTTTGTTGAAACTGAACTCCAAAATGCTTCATTGCCAGAATACTATTTGTTTTGCTTGTGCTTGTTTTCATGTTCCAGTTTCCCTTTGCGTTGCAGTTAAAAAAATGACATTAAACTCTTACTGCATGGACTAGTTCTTAAAATAGGACTATCCTAGAATACAAAAAAAGTTTTTCTTTCCCATGAGTAAGAGCTGGAGAGGGATGTTCTGGTGATACCCCTCTCTCTATGCTAAACAGTAAACCTTTACATTTTATGTAGAATCTAATGAAAAGTTCCACAACTTTTCTTAAGAAAAGAAAAATCATTTTTCTCAAGAAACAGAATTATTATTTTTTAATGTAACCATTCCTCTGAAATAATGAAAACTAAAAGTTACAATGTGCTTCTGCATGAGAAGATAATAGAAATTGTGGAATTACAATAGCAATGCTAGAAGTAAAAACTTAAGCAAGACAGTTTTATCCTTGCAAAGTCTCTAGTTCTTTAGAGTGATGTACAAAATAACAACAAACAAACAGACAAACAAGCAAGAAAACTCACCAGCAGTAACAGGGAGTCATCCTTAGGGTCACAGACCAAACAGAAATCATGACCATTTTATGTCTTGAAAGAAAACGCCTCATCTATAACACTGAGTCACCAGTATATAATACCAGTGGGCTTTATTGCAGTAAGCTCTAGGTGGAGATGAAATTCCTATACTCTTCTTTTACAGACCATGTCTCTATCGGGTCTACAGCATTTGAGTTTTATTGTCCAGTTTGCACTCAGTCACCTCAAACTTCTGTAATGGAAGGCTGATGTGACAGTATCGGGACTACATTTCCTTCATCTTTGGTTACATTAATTCATAACTTGGTGACTTGCAGCCTTCATTTAGATTGTTTCAGTCTGTTACCTATCTGAGAATACCAGCTAGTGAAGCTTGAATGAAAGGGGAAAGGTAACTAATTAGCATAAAGAGATTTAAGCCTTTAGAGGCATCTATTTACTGAAAAAGTATAGGTTTTGTGGACCTGCCAAAGCAGGAGATAGTACAACTTCCTCTTTGTTTCAGTATTCTCTTCCCTCTATAAATAAGGTAATTTCTGCATCAGCTAGCAACAGTTGTCATAGAACTTATTATTTTCTAAAATATATCATGCTAATCTCACTAGTTACAAGTAATCACTAGGTACTGCCTTAGATGTGAGTAGCTAGCCAGACACAAGGTCATGTAAGTTATTTCAATTAGGAGAAGAAACTAGCGAGGGAAGCACATATCTCTGATGTTAAGATGTTTATATACAAGGAAGCAGAGAATCTTGCCCCTTGTTAGAAGTGAAGTACCACATAGTTAGAATGAAGTAAGAGCACACAGGCAAGCGACGTTACACACTTTCATGAGCTGTTTTGAATACTGTTTTTCTTTCAGAGCTTTCTATGAGGCTAAAGCAAATGTGCACCCTGGCTTATCTCACAGTACCTTTGTTCATGTACCCATGTCCTCAGCGGTACCTTAAAGCCAGTAGCATCTTTCACAAGTTAAAGTCAGTTATTTGAATTATATTCTGTGTTAAGGAGATTAAAAAGCTCATTTAGACTTCAGTGCCAGGATTAGAAGACTGCAGCAAACAAAACCTTTTCATTCCTTGCTATGTAACAACAGACTAACACTTTGAAAATTAAAATTTGTTTTCTTTCCTCCCTTAAAAACGTTAAAAAGGAAAGACAAAACTGATTTTTTAATTCGAAGCCTTGCTATTCTACTTTCCTGCCACTTCTCTGGAGTTTTGTGTTTCTTCCAAAAAAGTCTCAAAGAAATCAAGAAAAGAGTTTTCTTATGAGCTGTTTTGAATATGTTTTTTTTTTTCTTTCAGAGCTTTCTATAAGCTTAGAATAAAAATTTCTAGTGATATCTAAAACACACCTAAAATTACATTTTAGAAATGAACAAGGTTCTGTCCTTTGAGCATTCCACTTCAGAGAATGCTTGCATGGGAAGCAAGTCTTCTCTGTCATGCATGATGCCATCAGCCACATTGCTGTGCTGACATGCTACACATTCCAGTTTGATCCCAGCACAGAAGACAAATTGGGAATCACAGACTTCAATAGTGAGCTGTGGTCTTCCTAACTGACAGCATGTAGTTTAGGCAAAGAAGAAATAAGAGAAAAAAAACCAAACCAAAACCCTACCTCATCGTCTTTTGTTAAAAAAAAAAATAAAAATAAAAAAAAAATCAGATTTTCATAGAAGCATTTTAAGTAAAATTTGTCACCACTACCCACACTTAGGTCCCACTTCACAGAAAATGAAGTGTAGTATCGATCAGAAGCCTCGCACTAGTGAAAAAATTACACTTCACTTATCTGTATTGTGACTTCAGACAAAACCTGACAATGGAAACCCCAAGGACCAATTGGCAGTGTGGAATTTCTGATGGTTTGTTTAGTTTGACTGACTCTGGTACGTTTCTGCTATGAATATAGTTGCTATGGAAGGAATGCTTTAGTGCTTTCTTTCTTCTAAAGGGGTCATGATTTTGCAACATCTCAAATAACACTGACAGCTTCATGTCTGCAGACAGTGCAGCATTTAACATTTGCTATGCACATTGAGGATTGTAGTTCATAACTTATTACTCAAAAATTACATAAAAATATTTTAATGTCAAAATGTGAGGATATGCTTAAATATTAATGAAAATAAACAATACATAATAAATTTATTTTTACAATGTCAATAGGTAGTAAGAAAGCAATGAAAGGCACATTTAGAGCTATAATAAATGAAATTTTAGTACTTGAAAGTGGTATTTTGATTAAGTCAACTGTATTGTTCTCCAAAGCAATGAAAATATTTTCACTTTCTATCCACTAGAACATCATTAAACTACACCAAGTTGTTTTCCTCTCTCAAACTCAAAAAAAAAGAGCCTCCAGAGCAGGAGCTTTCCACCTCACTTGTCATCGAGTTTCTTAATGCAGGATTTGGCTCTTGTAAAGATCAAATATAAGCAATGGTTTAAAAACTGAGCTGGTTGAGGGCTAAAAGTTTATGAAAACATGATCCAGTAGAGACAACTAATGATAAGACTAAAAGTATTCCGTCCCCACTATGATTTTCTCTGCAAACTATTTATATGCTTCAATCCCTTAATTAGCATCTTACTAGTTCTCAAATTACAGTCTCCAAGAGGACTGGTATGGGATAGATGTTCCCCAATGGTTCAGGGATACCTTAATCATAAGCAAAAACATAGTATGACAGAGAGGCCAGAGGTGGTGTGAGACACCACTGGAAAGAGGACTGATGTCTACATTATGCTCTGTTTATGCTGGGTGGACATAGCTGTTTAGAATACAGTCTCGAAGACAATGCTAGGAGTTCAGTTTGCATCCTTGCAAACAGTATTTCAATTTATGAAATTCTTTGCTATCTGAATGCCAAAAAGTGAGTTCTGGTGCCCATTTTTTTGAATGAAATGGCATTCAGGAGCTATTAATACCTTACTTGTAACAAGAAAACTCAGCTGAATCAAATATTTAATAATTTCTCTATTAGACTGGTTAGTTCTTAAAATTATGGCAGTTATTTTTGCTGGCACCCTTCTGTTGGTTACAAAAAGGAGTTTCATTACACTTAGAGCCTGTCAAGAGACTTCTATGCTTCCTAAACAATAAATAAGACCAGGTCTTTTAGAACCATCAGTTTAATATCAAGGGGACAAAGAATTCACTCTTTGCAACCAATAAACTTGGAATTTTACAATTAGTACTTGAAAATGAGATTAAAAGGTCATATTCCTCCTATTCTAATTTCTCAGGCTGGAATATAAAGCATCATACACAAGCAATTTGATCAGCATAGCTCTGGCAAGTATTCCTGGTTCTCTCAAAATTCATCATTTTGTGTCTTAATCTGTAGTAAAAAGGGCAGTCTGTCCTGCTGGCACACATACTTTCCATGATTTTTAAAAAGAACTTTTTCACAGCTGACTTGACGTTTGCATTCCACATGCCAGCAATGTCTTCACTAAGCATGTGAGTGGAGTAACAATACGTATACAATGCAGTATGTCACTTAGTAATATATCATGGTGTAAAAGAAGATTAATGACATCATCCAGGTAAGGGACAGGATTTGCCTAATATGAGAAATGCAATCATTTATAAAACACAGAAAGAAGAAGAGTGGTGATGGAATCTGGGCAGGAGGCATGTGTAAAGGACAAGAAGCCCATTACAGATGTCCCTATTTAAGAATATCTGGCGCTGATTTGGACTTCTAACTATAAGGGAGAAACACAGTAGCAGAAAACTGGTGACTTGGCAGACACATGCTGCAGACTGTGACTGATGTCTTTCTATCCTTCATCAAACAAAATTCAGAACAGTCTTGTGTTTTATTGATCACATCATAAACAAATTAGAAGTAACAATGTAATAACTGACAGTTTACCGCACAGTAAGACATATGCTTACATGTATTAGTTTATTTTTATTACTGTATAACCTAGGAGTGTTAGTTACAGAGCAGGATTTCATTGTGCTAGGGGTTGCACAAACACCAAACCAAAAAGGTGATTCTTGATTGAATGCCCTTCAGTCTAAGGACTAAATGGAAGGCAATGGAAGGGTACAGACTTAAGGAGAATTATGACATGGTAATGTTCATCAGCAGTGTCACTGGTATCAGTTGATTTGATGACCCAAAGATCTACTTTTTTCAGGTTTCTTTGTAAAGTAAAGCCTTACAGATAGCTTTGCAAATGTGCATGGGATTGCCTTCCTATAGCAAGGGATAGGGTAACAGTACATTTGGAAATGTATCAAGTAGCGATGGGAAGCTGAGAGTACTGGGGAATTTTTGACAATACAGAACGAAAGAGGTAGACATGATTAGAAAGAATCCAAGTGGCAAGTGGAGTAGTTTAGATTAGCAAAGGAACAAGAAAGAACCAAAGAATGGTCCAGATACAATTTGGAGTACAGGTTAAATCAGCACTGTTATTTCCATTGTTATTGTCTATGTTTATTATTAAATACGTTGTTTATTATTAAATACGTTGTTTATTATTAAATAGTGATTCACATTCTCAACCACTATCAAACTATAGTAAAACCCCTATGCTTAAATTCAAAATGTTTGCTGTACATTTTCACTGAATCCATTAGCATGAACCCAAAAATGAACTATACCTGGCCAGAGCACAGTTGTCTACCCAGAAACAAACAAACAAAAATAATGAATGCTACATAAGTTTAGCAAATGGAACACCATTACAACACCCAGTCTAGAACTTACTTTCCAATGTAAATGTACACTTGCATATAAAAATCCTCCAAAAACTCAGGTAAATATTCAGCTGCAGCTAAAAAGCTGCTGGTATTAAATATCTTATTAAAAATGGGGGGGGGGGGGGGGGGGGATAAACTAAACTAATAATAGAACTTGAAATAGATTTTCTACCACCCTAAAAAGACATCCGTCCCCTTCACTTTGCCATCACAGCCTGCTTCAGGATGGCCATTTGCTTATGAAATTCAGTTAGTATTTATAACACAACACCAGCTGAAAGTCAAAATCATGATCAAAGTACAATAAAGCCCATTGAAATCACAGTTTGCATACAGCTATGCAGTCTTCAGCTGAAGAATTTTCTCTTTCTCATACACATACATTTTCCCTTCAACTGCATCTAGAATAAGTACATTTTCCAGGGTTATATGACTCAAAACTTAGCCAGACTACACTAACTGGTAGCACTTATTTTCTTGGAAAGCATGTTTTCTGGGCACTGAAGAGCAACATTTTTTTGACTGCAGGGTCCAGAATGGGGGGTGGGTGGGGATCAAAATTTGCCACTTATTAAACTAAACGTCCCTGATGCTTTGTGCAGGCAAAAATACTTTCCCTTTGACCCCCCAAGTTCATTAACTTTAGGAGTGCAGTTTTGCAGTTGCTGGTCTCCTATAGTGCCCTTTTACCAGCAACATGATAAACTCCCAATATAGAGTGAGTTGTTCTTAGTAGCATACTGTAGGATATATGGTAGCTTCTTACCTTCCTCCCAGTCTGGGATTCCCAGGATTTATTTGTTTTTTGTTTTTTTTTTTTATTGTGAAGACAGTTCGAGTTACTTGTTGCTCCAGGCTGTCTGTTAATTTGTTCGTTCTTCCAGTGTTGGCATGCTTTACTTATCCATGGGCATAAAACACACAGTGTTCCTGGTAACGGGAAGCTTTTTAATTTAAACTGTAGAAAGTCTGAATTACGGCAGGCCACAGAGCCATGGCTTTACAGAAAACATTACCACGCTTCCTGCATGGCTCAACAACTTCAAAGAAGACTTCAAAATTCTTTTCCTAGTCTGTTCTAGTACTAATGCAAATATCAACATTGATTTTTGGGTGATAGTCTTTTCATTCTTTCCTAATCAGGATCAAAAAGTGGATCCTCCTAAAAGCTTTATAAAGAGGTACTGCTATGGTTTTCACTAGCAGCAATCTAGAAATACCAGGTTCAATACTGAGGTGAGGTGGGTACTTCACATCATTTTTTTCTGAATGATTCCTCTTTAGAGTGATGCCTGTCTTTGTAGACCTCTCAATTCCTTCATTTACCTTCTGCCTTTAAAGTCTTCCCTTTCTTCTGCTGAACATTTCTGTGAAATCTTGTTGCCTCTTTTGGGCCATAATTACAAATGATCTGCATTGTGCTATTATATATCTTGCTATTTTTTCCATAAGTATAAACACTACAAGCATATGACAGACTAGTTAGGCACTGTGTCACAGTGTCATATTTCCCTTTCTGGTCAAGATCCAGAATATATGATTGTAGTCTGCTATTTGACATAAACTTGTCTGAAAGCACTTGCCTGCAGTTTCAACACTTCTCAAGTTAGGACATATCTAACCATAATTTAACCAGCTCACTCAAGGAAATCAGATTAAAATTCTCCTTATATTAATCTGTACAGACCATTTTCCATATGTTCCTTAAATATGACAGCAGGATTGAATTTAAAATGTCAACACATCTCACATTAATGAAGTTTAATAAGAGCTTATTCTAGTATGTTTGGATTTGACTGAACTAAAATTGATTGAGAAATTAGAAAACCATTGGTGAAAAAATGAGCTTTGGGGTGGGTATTTTATAGGAAAATATGCATCAGAGTGCTTGCAGCACTGCCCAGCAGTGAAGGGCTCTCAGCAGTTAGGACGCGTGAATTAAACCCTCCTCTGCCCCATCAGCAACACTTGCTTGTATCAGTCATCTGCTACCCTTGTCTTTTCCTTTCCTCCTTCTTCCCTTGGCTAAATCCCAAAGGCAGGGCAGTTGTAGTACTTTTTGAGCTCCTGACTACAGCTGCTGCTACAGGAGCCTTCACTGTGCTGTGGAAGCCAGGACAGACCTGGGTGTAATTCTGGTTCTTTGTTGCTATCTTATTATTTTCGCAAATACATTTCCCAGTTTACTTGGAAATTTACATAACTGTGAAGAGCATGAATGTTTTGCATATATGAGCAGGGAATAGGATACCCTTGGGTAAAACTGGCAAAGAAATACATTAATATTTGTGGAAAAAAACCCATTACAGTTGTGCGATACCTGATTATATGATAGAGTTGTTCCCTGCTAACAAGCAAGTAGGCAAGGCCTAAAACAACTACAAGAAGGAGATAAAGTACTAGAATCCCACATAAAGAAGAAAGGCTATGTTCCCTTTACGTATCTGTATGTAGCAGAAAAACATACACTGGCCCACTTAGCTGGTGCCAGATGACTTATTAAGAGTATCTGCCCCATTTTTTTATTTTTTTTTTTTTTTTTTCAGAATGAGAGGCTTTAGGGTACAGTAATAATTGGTGCCCTCTACTGTCCAACAGGTCCAGCCTATGACAACAGCTGGGCTTTCATGGCTTCATGTAGGCAAGCAAGGAACTGGCTCAGAAGAGAAGGGCAGAGTCTTCTTTAGATAATTGTTAGAGCAAGAGCGTCCCAGTCTTTCCCCCTGCAAGCAACTGGGATAGTCGCATGGTAATCACTGACTCTGTATTGCTCACAGCCTCAGAAAAGAACATACAAAGCTTTTAGAAAAAGGGAAAAAGAACAAGACACAAAGCAGGTCCACCAGGCTACCTTGTACCTGGTGATTTTGAGGACACCAACATAGCTGTCCCCTTGTGCATCGTAGTTGAGTATGGATACCTGCTTCAGCTCAAAGTGACAGCAATTGAACAGTGAGTGGTAACTGTGAAACTTCCTCTCTGATGCTTCCCAATGCTCCATGCATGAGTGGATCTAGCTTTTAACATAGTTGTGATGCCACAGCCCTCACCTTGTCCTTTTGGTGGCTTGTCCCTAATGAGTTCTTATTATATCTCAGTGCACAGAAGTATCCTGCCCAGACATTGTATTGCTAAATTCTCTGGGCTTTCAGACAACCTGCAATGAAAGATAATTCAAGGAAGGAAGGTTATTTTAATGTTTGGAATCCCATATATTTAACAGCATTTCACTACACGTTACCACTCATCTAACACTGAGTTATCTGTGAACACAAGGAAAGAGGAAAATAGGCAGAAGAGAAAAAGAAAAGAAGCAAGGTTTCTCCTGCTTGTGTGCATGGTAGCAGGAGGCTTCAGTCAGGCTGAAAAGACAATGGCCTGAAGGAGAAAACGTGGCTGACTACTAAAGACTATTGTAGACACGATGCAGGCTTTGTACCCTTATTTCAAATGACAAGTAGAGTGGACGCTCACAAAGACTAGCAGTTCAGGAGAGGCAAAAAAGAGTGCATATTAGAAGATCAAACATTTGACAGCCACTCATTGCTGGGTCACAGAGTCCAGCACATGCAACCTGGCTGATGACTGGTGGCTACAGAGTTGGTTTCAGTCTCCTCAGAACACACTTGAGTAAATACAAACAAATGAATGGGATATTTGATTCGATTACCTAAGGTAACAAGCTCCTGCTCCACATGAGAGCAGAGCAGATTTGATATGCGGGGAATGAATCGTGACAGCTCTGACACTCTGATGGTGCCTCTCCAAGTGACGTCAGGCACTCGGACGGTCCCTGCTCTCCACAGTGTATATTAGTTTTCCTCCTTGTCTCAAGTTGTCACTTTAGGTTTCTTTCACTGCAGTTGCCAAGCTATTGTAATGGGGAAAAAGAAACCATCACCGTGAAGTCAGTATGTCAGTCTAAGTCCAGTAATCAAAGTAAATTAAAGGAGATTTTATTTTTAAATCACCTCTTCCACTTTCTTTTCAAGGAAGCATCAAAAAAACCCTAAAACCAACCGAACAAAAAACCAAACCTGCAAGCCGAAAAACCGACTTGTAACTTTCAAGCCATTTGAAACAGCTGTCTTACACTTGTAAGACTTAGTATTTTGAGCAATGCATTAATACTTACTACTGTTGAAAATCTACTTAGTCTGGCAAGGTCTTCTCTTTTTTTTTTTTTTTTTTTTTTTGACATAAAGGAGACAAATACCTCCAATGGGAACCTGGAGATTTCTGCCAGCTGCAGTCTCATTTGCTTGGAGCCTTCTTCCATTAACTCAAGGGCTAGAGGTGACACTATGTTTTCCCTAGGTCAAGCTCCAGCCATGGAGTCTGCTGTGCCCATCCACACAAAACCCCAGCCTGGCTTCATAATTCCCAAGGCCAAACCTGAGCTGTCCTCAGCAGTAGTATCATCTGTAACAGTACAAATCACCCCAGATAGTTCTGCAGTGCAAGAATTACTCAGCTTTCAAAAAGAAACAGAGCACACCAATGCTGTGACCATGCCAGACTCTCACACAGCATGGTGCAGGGGCAACAGTGGGAACATGTGAATTGAGCCACATACAGAAGCATTTCTTAACCTTCAAGGTGCAGCTGCTTCATGGGTGCCAACCAAACACTTATGAAGAGGCATGCACAAGGCAGATAAGGCAGTCACATGTGTCTGAAAATGGTGACATTCAGCCATTTAAACAAAAGGGAGAGAAAATTGGTATCAGCAATATATATAAATACAAAGACTTACATGAATCTTATGCAACAGCATCAGCACACAATCAAGCTAGAAGGAGCATCTTATCGCTCCTAATTGGAACGTACACATTTCTACTACTTGTTTTTTGTATTATCTTTAAGACTTGATACAATTTGCCTTTTTTATGAATTTCATACAATTTCCTGATATCTCAGCAATAGGCAGGTATTCAACTGATAGTTCTGAACTAAGTCTATTCTCAGTGTCCTGCTCTGCATGCACCCATCTGTGTATCCACATCTTCAGATTGTACATTTCTGATGAATACATACATCTCTCC
>NW_010339276.1:29462-43352 GCF_000700745.2 Antrostomus carolinensis
GATAATAAGTATGCCTGGATTGTCACTGTTATATGCATGATGTAGGACAACATACCTGAAACAGAGTATAAAACAAATAAACACATGCCTGTTGCATCAAGAACTAGCAAGTTGGCCACCTTTGAAGGAAATTGGTGACAAACTGGAAAAGTATACTTGTATCCTCCTATGAATATTAAATGCAGCTTTTTCCTTTTTTCAGTTTTCTATTGCTCCTTAACCTGAATGAACTGAGTTCAGTCAAAGGAAGCTGCAAAGAGTTTGTTAAAGAACTGGGCAGGAAAGATGAAAGAATGGCCCAGATAAGGAACATCCCTCAAAACACTGTCACGGGCTTTATAACTAGAAATAGGGACTCCTTGTGTCTAAGCCTGAGAAGAGGAAGATCAGAAAACACTGATCTGTCAAAAGATCCTGTCCTGTAGACAGGAAAGACTTTTGGGGTGAAGTAGAAAAGGCTGTCCAGAGTGAGAAAAAGCTGTCAGCCTGGAAAATTCAGAAGCAGTCAGAACAGCCTGTAAAGAAAAGTAATTTGTTCCTCCTGGCTCAAATGTGAAGAACAAAGTCCTGAATGAACTGTGGATAAACAGGGAAACTTTGGTATGTGGATGTAGACCCTCTGCTTTTTTACTTTGTTATGCTGAAAAGTTGCTTGGGGGTCATTTTAAGGAGAGCTACTGTTCCAGGCTTCAAAAGACAAAGGAGGGCCCATGCCTGGACCTGCAAGAGTAGTCACTGGTTAGTACTCACAAGACCACAGCATAGGGCCCAACCTGAGAGCTGGTGGATTAAGGGATTCCACTCGCAGAGGAGTAATGACCTGAAACTGACCAAGGGGAAAAAAGGAGAGAAACATACTCTGTTTGGTAGGTCTCAAGACATGACAGCAGCTGTTAATGAAAATAACATTCAAAATCATGTTTCTGGAAAAAGTACTACTGTTCTCAGTTTCTTGTGAGGAAAAAAACCCGAATATTTATTTACTAGACATTCTAAGCACTGGAGATGGATGTACTGTCTGTATCTCATCCACTGATATTGTACTGACTTTTTCATGTAAGTCCTCAGTGTATATTCCCACTGATTTTGATTTGGGCAGAAGTCTTTACATAGTCACAAATAATTCTTATACTGAAGAGGATAAAACAACATGATAGGGAAATGTGGACAGTATCAATGCAAGAATAAATCTAAAAATCTTTTTCTCTATACTGCAGCTAGTAGACTGCTCAATTAGAAGCTGTGTCAGATCACTTAGCATTGATTGCAAATATCTTGCCAATTTTAATGATATGAAACACTAAAAAGAATGCCATTCACTAGTGCTGCAGTAGGCAAACTGGCCTCATGGCAGCCATGTGGCCACATCCTCATTTAAGCAAATGTAAGCCCAGTGTAAAAGGATCTTAAAATGAGTGTAAATGGGAAGAAGTCTGTGAATAACTGACTGAGTGATTAAAGGATGATTATTGGGGCAGCACCTGTATGCAGGGGGATCTGGACACAGATAGATTCATAAATTAAGTAATCTATCATGCTGTACTAACAGATTTAGAGACAGTTTATGGTCACAGAGAATAGTTTATAGCCAAACGAAGGGGTTTATGGCAAATCAATACAAAATAGTTTTATAAGCTGGTTGAAAAATCCTTCCAATTTACAAATAAAAGTCAGACAAGTAATTTCACAAACACTTGATAACCAGGAAATCATTTACTCACACCTGAATAATTTGATCAACTCTGCACTCACAACACAGTGAACAGCTTTGCTACCCTCTGTGATGATGAGCTTTCGAAACACCTTGAATTTTGAGGTGGACTTGCCTCAGCTCATTATTGAAGTCAGCATCCCAAAAAGCACCAGGAGGATGACAAGAGCTCTGGAAGGGGCAGGTTCCCCAGCCTAGGATGTGAGAAGGCCAAAAGTCAGCCCTACTGGCTAAGAGAGCCTAAAAGCAACATCCTCCCCATGGAGGGAGTATCCTCGTGTGTATGCTATAGCCCTGTGACATGCAGCCTCTCCTCCAGGTGTGGGCTCAGACCATGAGTTTTTCAGCCGCAAACTCTACAGAGTCCTCTTTAGGTGGGAAAAGTCTCCTTTTTGTCAGGCTCTGAAGGCTGCCTGGATGTTTGCTCCCAGTAGTGTCCCCTGCTGATCAAGTCCTGCTTACTGGGTTTTTTTCCCAGCTTATCCCCTCATTACAGAAGTCTCTTTCCCCAGGAAGAGCCACTTGCCCTCTGGGGAGGTGTATCATCTCCCCCTCCAGGAAATTCCCTGCCCCTTGCAGCAGCCAGGACAGGACAGAGGTGGTGGCTTCCTTGCTGCTGCACAGCTATCCTCCCAGAAGGACCAAAATGTAATGACATATAGCAGACAAAAAGGAAATCAACTGCTTCATATTTCTAAAAAATGTCATCTTTAATGGTTATAAGACTGATGATTATTCCCCTCAAGCCAAAAAAGGAGAAATCTAAGGCCAAATTGGAATCAGAAGCTATTACATTGAAATCAATGGGGATATTCCTGACCAGAAGAGTAACCTTCTTTCCAGTCACAGGAAGGATTTCAGAAAAAATATAATTTAAGAAAAGGAGATTCTTGCATTGCTTTTTCTGTGCTTAAGTCAGGTCTTCTGTATAAAATGGTACCTTCTCTACATTATTTGTACTCTTATCTACATGGTTACATATTGATTCTTTATTCTGTACCTAATTATGTATATTAGGCTGTTCAAGTACAATCAGGCATTGTACTCACTTCTAAGGCCAATATTCTGATTTTTTAAATATTAGAATATTTGTCCAGGTTTACTTGGGAAAATGACCTGAATTGGTATACTTGGCATTTTAAAGGTTAAATAAGGTGATGTTTAGAATACTTTTTCAGAAACTTCACCTGTTGAAGTATGTATTGCTATATATACTTAGCAAAGGTAAATCTCCTGGGAAGCAGAGCTTTTGTTGCACTGAGAAAATCCATAGTTATGGGAACTGTATAAAACCCCATGGAAGGGAGAGAGTGTGAGTTAGAGGCTCCCTGTACATCTAGCTCTGATACAAGCATTATTCTAAAGTGCTTTCCATTATTTATTTTACACATCTAGAGACAAACACACTGATCCACTTGCAGAAGCAGACACAAAGCCACTGAAGTAAAGGACTGTGGACCCACTTAGAACAACAGTGAATTTGGCCCTTACACATACAGTTTTATTTCTCCTCTAAGCTAAAAATACCTTTATATTTCAAGACTACCCTTTATTTGAGTTTACATCCCTTAGGACCAACGCACAGCACAGCAGAAACAGGCTGGAGGGGCTTTAGTGAACAGAGAACTCACAAAATGTGATCACAATGTGCTTTACAGCATGAGTAAATCTCAAGGGATCTCCCACATATAATTCCTAAACACTGAGAAGAGTTAAATCTGTCTGTCTAATCTATGGAAATGTGAGTTTTGAGCACTGATAAATTGGGACTGCCAAGAATAAACTCACTTTAAAATGCCAGTGATTTTTTTTTCAGAGAAACAAATAAGTGATAAGATTACCTTTTTCTAAATTTCATACACAGTAATTACTATGTATCCATTCTTGGTCCTCACGCACCCAAATTGCTTGGAATAAGTTATCAAAGTAAATTGGCTATTCTTTCAACATTGGTAAATTATTCTTCTATTGTGGACTCCTAGCTTGATAATTTAGGATATGATAATTTTCATTTACTTACTGTCTTGGACAATTTTGGAACAAACTACTAAGCCATTTCTTTTAGAAACCTATTAGGTAATTATTATCATAAGGAGAATTATTCTAGTTAGATTTAAGAGGAAATAATTGATGGTCATAAGATGGAGGTGGCAAGGAAAGGAACTATAAAGTAAGATTACTGGGATGTGAAAAATATCCAAGTCATAATACATATAGCCCATATACAACCTTGATTGTATTCTCACTTCTCTGTAAATCAGTAGCATTTACTCTGAAACTAGTGTCATTATGCTAGTGGAAAGAAATCAGAATTATACTAGGAGGGTGGTGCTGCTGAGAGGACAAGGTCTCCTTCTATAGGCCTGTCATGAGCTGCTTATTCTTCCTGGCTTTGGTGCTTCTGGATTTGCGAAGTGGCCACCTTCACAATGCAAGCACCTGAGCACAGGAACCTACTGTAGTCCTCTGATCTATGCTTCACCTACAAACCCATACAAGCACAAAACACCCATATCCTTCCAGAGGAGCCTATTCACAATTTGCTATATTCATATATCATTCCTGAATCTTTAGAAATTACCTTCAGACAAAAGGTAACATGGCCCTAAATATGCAGTAAAGATTAGACAAATCTCTGTTATTAACAGCTTTCCCATGCCATACTCACTGTTCTCTCCAGCCTGATCAATCTTTCCACCTTTCTGCAGAGGAGATTCCAGGCCTATGGAGCATCCTCTGTAATATCTAGAAATAGTAGCAAAGAGAAAGTAGTTATCAAAACTGTAAAGCAGGCTTATGAACACAGGAGGGGTAAAAGAGGGATCAAGATTTAAAAAAAAAAAAGAAGGGATGGTGAGGAGAAAAAAGGTAGCTCAGTGTAAGTAAAAACTAACTTAGCAATATAAATAATAAAGACAACCCTTTGCATCCTTGAAGGGAATATAATTTTTTTTTTAAATAGAAAAGCTCTTGACAGTGCAGCTGCTCCCCATATGTATCTCGTGTGCAGGTGAGTCCTTCCTCTGTGAAACAGCTCAGCTTCAGGCTGTAAATACGTTGAAAGCAAATAATTTTGGTGCTTGTGCAACGTGGAAGAGAGATCATCTCTCTGTATCAGACAAGAATTCAGATTAAACAGACAGAATGGCTTTAGTAAAGATTATTTCATACCTTCAAAGTGCCTGAAAAGGATTTGCTATTTCAGGTAGAGGTGCCACTGTTATGGAGAGGCTTGTGCCTCTCTGGGTCAGGTTTCTACTACAATGCCCTGCTCACAGCCCTGGTCAAAAGAGTGCTTCAGTTTCCTCCAGTACGCCATGGCACCCCAGGGAGTCTCCAGGAGGTGCTCACCTAGCAGTATATGTATCCCAGGTCACACACACACACTGAGAACAGTTTTTACACTGCACTTGCACCTATTTTTGTGCCTGGGACTGACTTACCAGGCACACTTTCTTCTGCCAGCAACTTTGACTGAAATTTTTACTAAAAAGTGCCAGCATAAAACTTGAATTAATTTGGTAGTAAAAATTACTTGGTTAACTGCAGGAGTTCAGCAACCATAAAGGAAATATTTTCTGAAATTAAAAAGAAAAACAGGGAGAGGAGATCTGGTAACAGGAGAGGTGGCTAGAAATGCTGAGGATTTAAAAACATGGTACTTTGCTGAAGAAGGATTGTGGCCTTGAAATACAAGCAAATTAATGTTTTGGCACAATATTTTTTGCTCTAAGACTAAAAGATAATCTAAATATATGCATAAGATAGTAAACATATAGTATACACAACCACACAGACCTTTTTGTGGCCATTATCAAGTTTCTGATAACAACACTGAGGCCTGATCTTTGCTTATAGAAGGAAAAAAACATCCACTTATATCACCTGATATATAATACATCAAACAGAAACAAACCTTCCAATTTGGCTCATTCTCTGGGAGCTTAAAAAGGTATACAAACATTTTTCTCTCTGAAGCCAAAGTAATAATGAAGCAAAGATTACTACAAAGCTGAGAAAAAATAGAATTACCTTTTTAATACATACCTTTGCTATTTATTTTCTTTATCAAAATACTGGTGCTAAATCTGAAAGTGAATTTAGACACTTTCTGAAAGAGTTCTGAAGAAAGCAGGGACAGGTGTAAAACTCTTGCTCTATTCCTCTGAGCAAGGCCATTGCAATGTTTTTCTCACCATAGGAACCAGAGCAGGTTTAACTGATAGTTAAAACAATAACTCTACATATCTTGCTGAAATTACGAACAAATGGTGCAATTTTGAAAATGAACAGCGTGCAAGAAACATCCTTCAGCTGAAGCAAATAACAAAACTTGCTTTGACTTCAGGTGAGCTGGACCTCTCTGAAACACTTACTTGAGAAGCTCATCTATGAGTTATTTCATTCAGCTGAGAGAGGAATAGCAGCACCGGCATCGCCTCCGCTCCCCTCCTCACCCACAGGCTTTACCCAGGTGCCCAGGAGGAGGCTGCCCTCCATGCCGCGCTGCACTGCAGGACGGGGAGGCCTTGCACCCATCTGGATGACTGGAAGGCACCAACCCTGTTTGCTTAGTGATGTGAAGGGCAAGACCACAAAGGGTTGTGTAGCCTGTCTGGCCCCGTGTTTAGGCTCCTTGGTCGCGAGGTGACAGTGAGGCCCTGGCAGAGGCTTGGGCTGTGGTCCCCTGGCGCGGGGTGAAAGGCACAGGCCTGGCCTCCCCTGCAAACTGCGTGACAAACGCAATTAAATGCTTTGTCAGGTCCCTCTGACTTGCAGGGAATAACAATACCGATTATAAAGAAACATTTTTGCATTCCCCTTTATTCCCTCATTTGATCTTAGCATCTTAGTAGGAATGAGTCTGATAAAACTGAAGCATGGTATCATTTTTTATAAAATACATACTACCTGTGGAATAATGCTGTCTTGGCCGAGGACCACTCTTGAAAGACCTTATCCTTTTGTATTTTCCAGCTTTTCAGAACTTTTTTTCCCCCCCTATTTATCAGCTCAATTGTGTTAGAAGCTTATCCAGACACCTCTATACTTGGAATAGAAAAAAAAAAAATTACTTTGTTAAGATGTTAGGCAGCACTCAATGTAGTTATCATTATTGTGGCCTTTATATCTACATTACAATTTTGTCACAAGCTCGATGTAATATCTAGAAATTCCCTTAAAATAAAAACTAGTGAGTGTGTTATGAAATTACAGCCAGGACAGATGGCCAGATCCTGTCATTGGAAATAAAAGTAATGTTATAAGTGTATAACTCCATTGGGGAAATTGAGTACCATAATAAAGTAGACTTCCACTTTCTGCAATGAAATTCAATGACTGTTGAGGAGTTTAGGGTTTAGAAAATTGAAAAATGAAACCTTTGGTTTTCCGCTGCTGTTTGATGATGTGTAGCAAGTCCCTTTATGGACTGAGGCTAACATCCAAATAGTAACAAGCTTGCAGTGAATAGAGCCCACAGAGGATCAGCTACTAAATCTTGCAATAAAAGCTGTGTGATTTACAGTAAATTCCAGAGGGCTGACAGCACCACAGCTGAGGGCATAAACACTTCTTTCATGGCTGAAGCTTCAGTCAGCTCTGTCTGCTGTGAAGTACAATCGAGCAGTGAGGCATGCTGCTTACCAGCAATGACTTTGATAAATAACTAGGAAGTCCCACTGTTGGCTTAAAACTAGAAGTTGTTCAGTTGCAATTCTGCATTTGTCCTGCTTTAATGGGTATGGAAGTGGCTTTAGCTGTAATCTGTCAGTGATTGATTAGGCCTTCCTGGATCCCTTTCCCACTCCGCTCCCAGCTCCCTACTCTCTGCAGTTAAAACAAAATTGGTACATATCTGACTGCCCTCTTATGAGGAAAGTAAACACTCTTAATTCTGCTCTAGTGAGTGTAAGTTAAATGCCTACAACTGATAAATTGTTGACAGACAACATGCCTTAACAGCGGGGTACCTAAACGCAAAGGTGCTCATGCAACTTCTGCTCACCATTTGGTTACGCTGGGGTTTAAAAACCTAATCAGTGTAATTAATGTCTTTTATGCATAGGTACAAGAGCCATGGCTGGAGCGGAGCCTCGGTTTCCTAACTGCAGCAGTATGGAGTTCCTAGGCCTAATGCAGGATCATTCATTAACGTGCTGTGTAAATTGGACATAATGTTAAACATGTGCACAAATGCCACAAAGGTAGTCAGAAATGGAGTGTAACATTCCTAGAAGAAGCTCCAATAAGGGTTGAAATATTTGGTAATTTATTTTATATACAGATGCATCTGGGTAAAATCCAATATATAAATTATCTGCTCTGATTTGGCAAGGTAGGGGAGTATTTGGTTTATAGTCAATGTTCAGATCAGGTCTTTAATTTTCAATTGTAAAGGGAAAAAAAAACAAACCAAAACAAAACCCAAACCAAGGTAGTACTACATTTAGAGAAAGCTATTGGTAATAGGAAGGCAGTGTGAGAAAGTCTCTTTACCTTATATCAATATAAAACACATGAAAATTCAAATTATACCATCTGACTTGCATAAAAACTTCACTGGAGGGTAGACAAGATTCTCAATGCATATAGATAAAATATTGTGAGATTGTGTAAGTATAGACCTGACAAGGAGGAGAACAGTTCTTGTATTCTATATGCTGTTGTTATGTAGTTTTATAACCGAGTTACTACAAGCAAACCAGGGTACAGAATATGATGCAGAGCTGCTCTATGATACCCAAGAATTGTAAAGGTAAATAGTGGATGTACATAGCCTTAAATTAGAGAAAACTTGATTTTGCATTGTTGATTCTGCCTCAATTGCCTCTGCAATTACTAGGAACAAGGAAAAAGGATTGTATGGACTCAGCCTTCCTCTGCAGCAGAATATTTTGCTTTTAATAGAAAGAATGCGTCAAATACACACTCTTGTGTTACCTCAGATTTTCCTTTCATCAGAATTATTGAGAATATTATTTACTTGGGTTTTTAAAAAAATCCATTTGGTTAATTGTGCATGCCACCATTTTTATTTTCCAAAGGTCTATGTAAGGGAGGGCCCTCCGTTTTTGACACAGAGGCAAAGTGAACAGAGACATTTTTCTGTTTTACAGTTTGCTCAACATGGAAAAGAGCAGTAACTGGGGAAAGGGTGGTCTCATTCTGTAATTTTTGTGGGCTATTTTGCTGCATTCATTCGAAATGTGTACTGAGTATATTTCTCAAGTTTTTATTGACTGAACCACAAGACTATCAAATAAAGTAATGTCACCAAAATAAAACATCTTCTAGTAGCATGGTATGACTTGATTTTAACAAAGTAATTTTCAATCCTTTTTTTAAAGTGATTAAGTATGATTTTTCATTTCTGAAACCATCCATTTCTCATTGCCTGACCTACATGCATTGAATTGTTCCAAAAGCACTATAAGGGCAATTATTGTTGCCTTGAACTCCTCTTGCCCTGTCAGAGGAACAAGAACTAAGACATAGGAGAAGGTAGTGTTTGATTAGCTTGAACGTTTGTGGAAAAGGATTTTTACTCTCCTAAGGATTTAGAAAGTAGCCTACCCATAAGCATACAATCAAGGAAAGATTTGCATACCTGAGAAACAGCAGTTCAAGCAGGAGAATGTGAGGTCAATCAGGAGTAACTAGTTAAGAAATTCAATTGGTGGCTATTTTCCCCATGCTTTTTTATACTTGTGATTTAATACCAGTTGATCTGAACTGCCATTAGTAGCTGCTGAGAGAATCAAAAGCTTAGGTCAAATTCACATATTAGACTGTGAAGCACAGTCATACTCCTGTAAGGTAAGTATTCTACATTTCTTTAAAGGGGACAGAGGTCTTTTTTCCCATTTAGAATGTCAGTCCCATAATAATTGCTTATTATATCTATCAAAGTTCTAGTAACTCTTAGACAATGTTTTTTAGCTATATCGCAAGTACTTTAAAAGCTAATAAAGTTACAGCAAAGGTGTGAGGATTTTGAATTGTAATGAATTCTTGTAAAATCATTTTAGGATTCTGTCCAGAGGAAAAGGCACTGAGAGAGGATATGGATCTCTGAAGCTCTGCCCACTGATTCAGCAAGAACTCACTGGTTTGCAGAATCCAATTTTTCCATGGTTGCAGATTCTAGGTTGGACACAGAAAGCTTATTTACATGAAACTGCTCACTCCTTACTTTATGTGCAGTCACCTCTGTGTCGCTCATCCCAGTTCAGCAAAGCCAATTTTACAAACTTGCCCTGCCAATAATCATGCATATTCAGTTGTTACTGATTAATGCTAAACCCTGAATTTTATTTTAAACCAAGTGCTATACACAATTTGTTAATATATTTTTTAAGAATGAAAGCTGCATATGTGAAGCAGTTCTTACTGTTTAGTAACTGACTTATATTTTAATTCCCATCATTCAGAAGAGTAAAGTATAATAGTGTAGCAAACACCATTTAATAGTGACACGTTTCATTTGGACAGCCACTTAATTGAGATATCTTCCAGGGAAACTGTTTAGTCTTCCAACTGTAAATGGCAATGACTACTGCTTAATCAGAACCATTTTAGCATAAATTTTGCTTAATAGGGAAACATTTGCCTGGTGACAAATACTTAAATAGCGTTTAACCAAGTGTTAAATAGTTATAAAATTCTAGAATCTCCTTTTTAATTTTAATAGTGAAATGCCAGACAAAGATTAGAGGAAAAAAATACAAGTTGAAATGCTGTAAATATCCTGCCTTTTTCTTTGGTTTTGTTTTCTGTTCTTGTTGAACAGGGTATTTTGCCATTGTAAAGTTTTTTCCACTATTTTTAAGACTTCATCTCTTAACTGGGACAAATAATCAGGAAGACAGAACATCCACATATAATCTAATTAACAGATTTCTGCTGTCAAACTAAATAATAACAATGTGATCACATGTATATGCCCTGCCAAAAAGGCATCTTGAGTCCCCACCACAACCACTGCCAGCAAAAGAAGGCAAAATTCAATCCTAATGCCAATAGACGTCGATCACCTTCTCATCTCAGAAAGTGAACTGCACATATGAAAAGACCACTCAGAATGACTCACCTGAATATATTCCATAAACTTACCTAAAATAGCTATGCCTGTACTCAAAAAAACCCCCAACTCTTGGTAAAAAAGGAAACAACCATTTTAAGGTCCTATCAGAAGGACCCTACGTATTTACTTGAGAACATATAAAGGTAGAAGTGTTTCATACTAACATAGCCTTAACAAAGAGACCTTACTCCCACCAGCCCATCTGTCATGTCTTACACAGCATGTAAAGATGGCAAGAAGTGTCTTCTGCTATCATTTACTGTTTCAGGAGACATGTCATCTGGTAGTCCCTCAGGAGTATTGCTGCTATTAATAATTATAGTTTAAGGATCCAATCCTATAAAGGACTAAGAACCTCCGTGAGAAGTCAAGAGGCACAAAGAACTATTGAAAGGCTGAGCACCATCCTGGATCAGGCCCTTCAGTACTTGTAGTAAGCACTTGAATCACTCTCATGGTACAATGAGTAGTCAGTGCAATGCAGTAAATCATAGCACACGTAAAAGAGTTTTCTTATGCTTGCACTAATAATATCTCATTTAATTAGCAAAAAAACATATTGAAACATGTCACAGAAAACGTGGCAGGGTAATTTTCACAACATACAGTAGCTGACGAGTTAACTGGGTATTATGAAGATGGGTGACTATAACCCAAATAAAGAGGTATCCATTCCAATAGGCTGTATGACAAGTAGTCTATTGTTTCATTAATTTCTACTTTAAAAAGTTAATATCTTCACTTTTTAGTATTAGTCATGTATTATGAGAATTAACATAAAGGTGATGATAATGCATGATCTTTATATGCCATCTTATTAAAATGAAGCTATTTTTAATACTTTTAAGAGGCCTATCAGAAAACACAATTTATATCCTCAAAGTATATTTTGTCAGTTTCAAGTATAATTTTTGCATTCATATTCTTTTATGAATTTTAATGGAGACACTTAAATTGTAATTATTCCTCTCAGCTCAAATGCAGGTAACAAATGGAATTCAATCAGTGTTTGCGCATAATGACCATCATTAAGAGAGAAATAATAATGACATTCTCTCTGCATTAAACTTGCAGACTCTTTACACAATGATCTGAATCCCATTATTGATCTCCATGGAGATATGCAATTGTCACCTATTCTGCATAATATCTGAATGTTAAATACATTTGTTTGGAACAAATATTTTAATGAATACAGTCAGTTCCACTTAATTAACTATCTGATAACTGAATATTTTTGCTTAATAATTGAAGATGGAACATCAAAATTGTCCTATTTTTAAATCAAATGCACTTGAGATTAGACACAGACATTCATTTAAATGTTTGTAAAATGTATGTATAGTTTAAAATTTCCATTAGATTTCTTTAAAGTATATGTATTAAGATGCTGGTGAAGTATTTAGAAATCACTTCCCTCCCCAATCCCCCTTTGTTTTTAATAAACGTTGTGAAAGCTTCAAACTGAAAACATTTTCCTTCTGAAACTCTCTCTCTCCTTTTAGTGGAAAGATATCTCACAAACGGGTTTGCTACCAAAAGGTTGCTCATGAAGCTCCAAATACTGACACTGAGCTTCTCTGATGTCTTGTGAGAAACAAGCTTTGAATTATTAGTTTTAAGAACCAGATAGCTATAGTTACCCAGATTTTGTATATATACATAAGAAATTAAGAGTTAAGAAAGTGGTCTTTCAGACCTACCAGCATTGAAAAAGACAACCGCAGCTGTTTTTGCTCAGGTCAGCATTCTGAAATAAAAAAAGAGAAAACACTCTTAAATGCAAAACAAAGCTAGAGTTCTCACACAACTGTTGTTGTACATTGATAAAAAAGTCTTACTGATTCAAAATTTAAAAGTTGAGGTTTTCAGCTGTAATAAATATTGCTGAATCGTACCGTGTCTGAGTAGAGAGTAATCCCAATTGTCATTTGGAGAACTTACCTCTGGAGGCAGCCATCTTGTTAAAGAGCACTTTTGGTGGCACTGGTGATGGGAGAGGCTAGTAAAAGATGCCTTAGAGGAAAGTATGAGAAATCCCAGAGTGGATAATTAAAAAATAACTCATCCATAGGGGAAGTTTCTTCCCATTCTCAGTAGTTGGCTAATGCTGTGAAGCATGAGGAACTACATAGTTTATTTAAAGAAACACTGGAAGTGTAGATTTTTTCATTATCCATGTAAATGCCTATTTCTTTCTTAGGATTCTGCTGAGCTCTTGGCCTCAATGATGTCTTATGGCAATACACTCTGCCATATCACTACACTTTGTGAAAATGCTAATTTATTAGGAAAAAGGACAAAGAGATAAACTGATTTACATTCTCTGTATCATTCATTATTTTATTTATCATAATCCTTTGTATGTGTTGCCCTTCCAGAGCTCAGTGTTTCAGAATCCTCAGTCTTTCCATATTTCTTTTTCTGCTTTGAAGCCACTTAGAGGGATTTTAGAAACCTTCCTTTCAAATCCAAGTCCCAAACTAAACTCTATGTGCATGATATTCCATGGATGGATGCAGAAAGTGGTCACTATACTACAGCTTGGTTGCTTAGATTAGAGAAGTGTCTGCTGTGTGCCTCAGTTCTTGCTCAGCCGCAAACTTCATTGACAAAATTTCATAACCTTGTATTTTCAACCTACTAGCCTAAATCAGCTCACGCTGAAATCAGCAGTAACATTTTCTACTAATATGAGTGTGGTGGGTTGATTCTGGCTGGATGCCAGATGTCCACCAAAGCCCACTCTATCACTCCCTTTCCTGAACTAGACAGAGGGGGGAAAAATATATAACAAAAGGCTCATGAGTAGAGATAAGGACAGAGGGAGATCACTCACCAATTACTGGTATGGGCAAAACAGACTCAACTTGGGGAAAAAAAACAAATTTTAATTTATTAGCAATCAGACAAGAGGATAATGAGAAGTAAAACCAAATCTTAAAACACCTCCCCCCACCCCTCCCTTCTTCCTGGGCTTAACTTCTCTCCTGATTTTCACGCCCTCCCCCCCAGCGGTACAGTTGGACAGGGGATGGGGTTTGGGTCAGTTCATCACACATTTTTTCTGACGCTCCTTCGTCCTCAGGGGGAG
>NW_010339277.1:0-4657 GCF_000700745.2 Antrostomus carolinensis
CAACACGGATGATCCATCCCGTGCTGAGGTTGATCTTGAACTGCATTGCCTCATTGGAAGTTGATGACACCAACACCTATGGTACTGATCACGCGGTCAACAGCTAAACCAGGGGCAGAGCACAACTGACAGTAAGCATTCTTCAAGAAAAACAGCCTTCTTCATATCCCAATAAAAAGAGCATGGAATATTTTTGTTAGGTTACATCAGAGGAGACCATCTCTGTTAAGACCGCTCCCTGAGACCCATGTCACTGCACTACAAAGAATTCTTCCTAGGTCGTTGGGGTTGTATCCACATGCATTTCACTTGGCTTGAATTGACTTCAGAAGCTATGCACTCCCAATTTAAACAATGAAAAATCACAGTGCTCTGCCACTGCATATGAGAGTAGCCCCAAACAAAGGCAGCCACAGGGCAAAGCCAGTACGTGGAGGTCTGATTTAACTCTGGGGACATGCAGAGGCTGAGGACTGATGGAAGAAGTAGTTTTGACTGCAGGTATCGGGGGAAGGCTGGGCACGTCCCTGGAAGGAAACCTCAGCAGAAAGCCTCCTTCCAGTAGGCTGCCCACGGGGAAGGTGGGCTTTGAAGTTGTGCACTGCTCCCGATTGTTCCTCTGATTGCATCCAGGGCAATGGGATTTTGGTCCTATGGTCTGTAAGTAAAGAGGCGGGCCAGAAGGAAACCCACTCCTGTCTAGTTCTGGTTTTAGGGGGGAGCCTCCTGGTAAGGGCTAAAATATCACTGGTTAAACACTGCCGGAGTGCAATGGTACAGTCTTTAGGGCTCCTCCACAATTCACTTGCTACCTGTATCTTGGTGAGAATGAGAAATCAAATCTAAAAATTATGCTTGAATTTCGTGGGCTTCCACTTGTGTAGTTAAGTTACATTTGTGGGTGCTGAAATATTGCATGCAAATACACAGATTTCGTTTGCATTGATTTTACGCTGCCTTTCCCCTCTTCTCCAGAGCTCCTAGTCCATGTGATGGGATTGCTGAGAAACTCTGATTCTATGTATTTCAACCTTTTCCATTTTTTGCATATCCCATTCCAGCTTTACCTAAGAACCCACGCTCAGTCTGTGAGGACAACAGGCAAACCAGGGCCGTGCGCCCTAAGGGCCTCAGACACTGAACCATTTTGGGGAGGTTTTCTATGGAAATCACATATGTGAGGCGATACTCTTCAGCTTTGAAACTCGGCAGATGAAAGGAATGCTTTTTCTCCATTAGTAATAGACAGCTAACTTTCATAATATAATGTTTAATGAAAAATATATTAGGTATTTATATGTAATATTTTATATATATATGTATATATATCTGGAGTGGGTGTTATGGAAAGCAATTGTCCTGGCTTTAGGGGCTGCAGAGAAAGTTTGTCTTTGCTTAGATATATAGCACTCCCCTTTAGGATGGTGTCATTTGATAATTCCTGCCACATGTTCTTATGAGTAAGATGTTTTTGTTTCCTTACTGTGTCTCCCCCCATGTCCTGCTGAGTAATATTTCAGATGGCCACAGTCAAAAAAAGCATGTGACAACTTCCAGATGTTCCAATAATCAAAGCGATCTGCAGATCTAAGGGAGCACACCAACAAACAAATGAAGGATAACTTGAAGGGCTACAGCCTAGGTGGGGGGTCACGTTCAGAGGTGGCGTAGCAGGCTGAAGGATAGTCTTTTAATATCTGGAGAATTCACTGATGTCTACATCATTTGCTAAAAATGAGACAGTCTGATGATGTGGCTGGGCAGGCAGTAGAAAACGAAAATATGGGGTCTGGTTGTGGTTTTCCTGCAGCTCGGAGCTGCATTGGCTTCCCAGGGGAGCAAGGAGGACTGTCACGGTGCAGTGTAGCTCTGAGCGGAGATGGCTGCTGGGCTCCAGCTCACGTGATACAGCTGGGGCTAGGAAACACAACCATGCCCTGCTGCCATCCACACCACCACCACACCTGGGGCTGCTTCCTTGCTGAGCTGGCGGTGCCCAAGGCAGCCCTGCATTCAGTTGAGAGGGGAGGACACCTCACAAATCAGGGAAACATGCCTACTTCTGGCTTGCTCCTAGCTGGATTCTACAGGCACCTCTTTAGGTGTTAATAACTAGTCCACAGCTGGGTTTTGGGAGGCCTTCATCAAAACCCTTCATTACCCCAGGTGATTTTTGTTGGTCTGTCCTCCCAGCTTTATAGAAACAGATGTGATCATTGAAAGTGTACGGTGGGGCAGTGTATTCTTCTTTGGGAATGTGGAAACATTTGTCATCAAGGAAAAAAGAAACAAAACACCAACTTGTGTTAATCACTGGTAACCTGATATTTGTAAAGGCGAATGAGCACAGCTGTGTGGTGCAACATGTATGCAGTGGCAAGTAAGAACAGTAGGATGGAGGCTGCATGTCCCTTATTACTGCCATGCAGACTGAGTGGTCCTGTCTCTGGTCACAGGAGGGACAACGTTCTCACCCCATGGGATCCTACAGCAAGTCTGCTGGTGCCTTTTCATATGCTGGCATTTCATGATGGCATGTCCTTTGGAACAGATGTGCTCTGCAGCTGCCCATGGTGCGTGCAACTGGCACAGTTCTGCTGGAAAACTGTTTAACAAAGCCTTCCATGTGGAACAGTGATGGGGAAGGGCAGACATAATAATAATGACAATAATAATAATATTTATTATTATTATTACTACTACTACTACTACTACTACTACTACTACTTTGTGTGGAAATAGTGCTGGCTCAAAACCTGGCTCAGCCCTGATGAAGAAAGCAGGATCTGATGATATCGAGGGAACTGCTGGGGTTTTGAACATTGCTGTGACTCCTATAAGCTGATGCTTTTTCAGTGTAGCTATCTGGGACATTGCTGCCGACTACTCTTTCCACTTGGTAGTAAGGCTTTATGCAACTCTTTGTGCAATCCCATATTGGTCTTTTCCCACATGGGAGGTAATGGTGTAACATGCTAGCAAATTGAGTTCCTTACTAGGAAAAGGAACAACTTTGTGATAGTTTGTCCACCATGAAAGGTGACTTTTGTCAGTCAGGCTCTCCGTGTTGTATTCCACAATCATTTGGAGAAGTTCCGGCAAGATTATTCCTTGGCTTTGTTCAAGGAATCCCTTTGGATGTACATAGAGGGGGAAAGACTAATACACTGCTCACTTAGAAAATGGGACCGTGGTGGCTGCGTGCATGGAGGAACCTGAGCCTGAGAAGGCCATTGGCCACAGTGTGGTGGACTTGCAGGAGGCACAGCATGACATAGGCAAACACCCAAAAGTGAGGACGATGCTACAACTCATGAGGACACTGATGCCTGAATGTGCTGCAGGAAGGTGGTGGCCATGAAAACTTAGATCTGGGCCATATAACAGCTATTTATGGCCCAGAGTAATCTCTGTCCTGATTCATGTCTGTAAGACTGCGATAACAAAGTTGTCTTATATTGTAAATCCTGAAAAGGTCTGGAGGCCTGCGTTCTTCTACTAGCTGGAGCATTGACAGCATGTGCTTCCATCATTTATAAAGTGGTTGTCAAGACTGCAAGCTCTTTGCCTACGTCCACACGGAAAGTTATAATTACCTATGTATGGTAAATTAAAAATGAAAACCAGTCACTGCATTGTAAGCTGATTCAAGGACAGAACGACAGTGGGGAGACTTGTTTAGGAAAATAAAGCTACAAACCAGAAAACTGTGGGAGAAAAAACCAAGTGGCCTGTATCTACTATTCACCCATCTGTTGGTCATCCACCCGTCTCTCTACTAGCTACGTATTTGGATATTTTTATTTAACAAACAGGCAAGAGAGTGGCATGGGGAGGTCTGGCTGGGTCAACAGGAAAGTGGCTAAAGGACCTTTCCCTGGCTGGTAAATCCATTCCTCGTCTCCCGTCAAGGCTTCATAGTTTAGAAAGAATTGCAGTTTCTTCTTCAAAAGATGTGTCAGTCTGTTACAGATTAAGAAGACAATATGCCTTCCACATTTACTCTCCCCGCAAAGACTGATTTTTGCAGGATTTGCTAGTCTCTTCATTTCAGACACATTTCTTAATGTGTTTGGATTTCTTTGTGGTTAAACTTAGACTCTGTCCTTCCTGAATACTCTAAGACTTGCTATGCAGTGTTTGTCCTTTCATGGTCACTACTGATACATACTCACTGCACCCATTGTGCTCTACTAAAATCGTTTTGTCAGGGTAAAAATTACAAATTAATATATTCTCTTAGAGGGAGCACCTCAAATACAATTTTGTAACAAAAATTCTTCAATCATTTCCAAACTGAACTTAATTTAAAATGAAAGATAAATCTTTCCCTTTACTACTACCCAGATGTGGTCTTCCCAAAGCTCCAGATATGAATAATCTCTCCAAATTTTTCAGCTATTTCAATGTCCCAACCATACTGAACCCAGCCTGTGACTCTAGCACCCATTCAGGAAAACCTACAGACAAGGCCAATGCCTGACACTATCCATTAAAATCAGTGGTCATGCATTTTCTACTTTACTTTCTCAGTTTTCATTCCCTTCCATTGCTTATTTGCAGCTAGACCTCCATTTTGGCCTTTTTAATGAGAACTTGGGAAGTTCCAACTACATTCCTGTCTCTGCCTCTTCTTTCTTTAGACTCTAGTCTCTTT
>NW_010339277.1:4689-10859 GCF_000700745.2 Antrostomus carolinensis
CTGCAGATCTTGGCCAAATCCTGATAAAAGTCAACAGAAAGGTTTTCCCTGGAATTTTAGATGTGTTTCTGCTGTGTTTTTTCTTTCCTCCGCTTATTCTTCTTGCTGCCCGGGTGGCTGATTTAAACAAATATTTTCAGAACTACTTGTCCTCAGTTGACTAAACTGGTAAATAATGGATAAATATAGTTTTGATTGGGAACAGCTTTCTGGCAAAGGATACAGTACAGCACTAAAGAAGAATTTTTCTCACCTTGAGTCATGGGCTCTGGTTGATGAAATTAAAACCATTTACTTAACCTGCCTGTACAACGCACAAACATCAGAGATGTCCTTTAGCTGCACTATTTTGTTCTGCTTATGCTACACCAGCTAGAACACCTGGGCAGTAATTGTATTTTGTGAAACAGAAATAGCCTCAGTTTCTTTCTTTCTTTCTTTGTATCAAAAGCAGCACAAATATAATTTATGTATTTAAGCTAAGGCTCGGGCTTATTTTTCCCAGTTGTTCTTTTTTTGCACCTTCTGGGAAGGAAACGTGCTGTCATAAGCTTCGAGCTTCAACATGCAACAATTTTATTATAAATACCTTGGTGTCGTAAGACTGGCTGCCTACCTCTATAACTCAGTCCTGCTGTGACAGTCCTGTCTTCTTATCAAAATGTACTTCACCAAGCCTACAAAAGGGGTGTTGCTATGTTTTTTGGGCTGAAACTTTGCATATTACCTACAAAGCATACAGAAGACTTTTACATGTATATTTCTATGTGTTTATTCACATGGAGAGTCTAGAAGTATAAGCGTTGCAGTCTTCTTGATATACCTAGTAAAAATAAATATCCAACTCACAACAGTAATAGGAATATAAGTCATTGTATTTTGAATTTTTATTGTAATAAATTATAGCAATAGTTCACACAACCCAGCTATTATCTCAGATTGTCTCTCTGCAGAATCACAAAAACAATCTGAGTCATCCCGACTTGATTCATGTTCAGTTCCTGTTTGGGAAGGCTTCCCTCGCCATCAGACCGCCTGGTAACGGTTTTTTTCTGTGAAAGCTCAGATTCTGTACAACAGTCCCACAGTCTATGGCGAGTGCTGCAGCATGAATCATGGAAAATATGCATCCCTGCTTATTTGTAGCTGGTTATTTTTGCAGAAGTCCACGTGGAAGAAGGGCCATGGGATTTTTTTTTCGATGTGATACGTGTGTCTTTTTGCGCTCTGATGGGAATGGATTAACAGAAACGTATCAAACATATCAAAAGATGCTCAACCTTTGAAAGAGGGAAAAGAGGTGGAGTTGACACATAGAGTCAAGACTGAATATGAACCAGCTTCAGGAAGAGTGAATTTGCTTTTATGAATAAAGCAACACACCAGAGAGTTTTTTCCCTGTTTCTACCCAGGTCCCCTTCACAGTCTGTCACTATGTCACTAAATTCTTGTGAATCCTCTTTTTATCTTTGTTGTGGCTTTCATTTTACCTATGTATAATATGTTATTTTAATTAGGAGATGCAGGATATATTATTTCAATTAGTACATGAAGCTGATTAATTAATAAATTACTTTGGCACTCTCACCTGGAAAGAATGATAGGAACAGAGAAAATGACTTCTACTTGCCAACCTTCCTTACCTCACTTGAGAGAGACCTCCCTGGGGTGAAATGCGGCACGGTAACTCTGTGTAGTATCTTGGACATGAGGTGAATAATAATGCGTGACTTCAGGGAAATGAAGCTACACAGAGTAACGATGATACCAGCTGACATTTCTGCAGCTGAACAGTTCAGCAGTGAGCAGCTTTGTTTCTGATAGTCTCCTGCAAAAATATGGTACTTGTTTGTGTATTACTAACAGTGGTAGTATTAAGAGCTGCTAAGAGAATAAAATCATCACTTAAAGCATCAGCAGATGTTACAAAGATTAGGGCTATCATATATAATGGGGATTAAAGGAACTCTAGGAGAAAAAGTCTGAAGTGCTCAGTCATTTGATGGCAGATGACGGAGCAATAGTCACTTACCCAGTAAGCAGAAGTGAAGTCAGATGCAGAGAAACAATGTGTAGGGGCTACGCTTGTGGGCAGGAGCACCATCCACAGGGGAGCAGTGAGCTTGACTGGGACACACCAGGTCGTGTCCAGGACATCAGCTGGACCTGAACACCAGGAGTAGGACTGGTCAAAAACTGGGAATATGCATTTTTGACAGGGAGGCCTTGTTTCTTCTGTGCGTCTGTCGAGCACTGAAACACGGTGTTTGCTTCAGGCACTCCTAAAGACTGCCTGAAAACCAGAGAGGGTGCAGGCAACAGCTCTGAGAACAACCAGAAGACTGGAAAGCACCTTCTGGTAGAAGTTTTAGGTACAAAGTCTTTTAAGCATTTCAAGATAAGGTTAAAGGACTACTGGTTACAGATGGTAAGTATTTACTTCAGGACTAATGCTCTTCCAACCTAGCAAATAAAGATATAAAAAGATCTGGTGGCTGGAGTTGGACAAATGCACAGGAAGAAAAGGCTACACATTTCACCAGTGAAATACTCAGCTACTGGTGTGGATTGCAATAGGTTATTGTGGCTTTTCTACCATTAGTAATTTTTAAATCGGGAATAGATGTTGTTGGGTTTTTTTAAATCTAAAAAATGTACTCAGGTTTAAACTGGATCAAATTCAAGGATGTTCTGTGTCCTAAATTATGCAGTTAGATAACCACATGGTGACTCCTGGTTTTATAATCTGAAAATCCTTTTGCTCTGACAAAATGGGCTGGAGGAGTTTTTACTGTGAATGAGAATTTTGGATGCTCATTGTGTTTTCTGGAGTCAGTACTCACCTTTCTTCCTCCTTCTGAACCAGCTTGGCACTGACTGGTCTTGGCTGCAGAGCCACACTAGGCAGACCTGTCCTGCCTAGCCCAAGGATGCTCCTTTTTCACTTATTTCTCTCCTCCCAGGCTGGAACCCCACATTCATTTTTCCGAGGAGCCAGGAGCCACCTTGAACCGGGGAACTTCTGTAGCGCTTTGAGAGTAACCATTCACAAAGACCTTACAGCTCTGAACTACAGCACACACAAAGAACATTTCTTTTCTAGTGACTACAAAATGCTGCAATAAGCTTTGCTCAAATGAAACCTCTATTAGCAGTAGTCGAGCTTCGTGTGTTAGCCACTAAGGATTTGATAATGGTGATTATACGTTCTCTTCAGAACAACTTGCATTATTTAAGAAGAAAATCAAACTCCAATCAAGCTGTTCAGAGGTTTTGCAATATTCAGATGTAGAGCTCCCAGCTTCTCTGTTTTAGCCATTGGGGTACAGTGCAAAATGCCGATAAGCGGGCAATAGTCTCAGGATTTATTGCAGTGACTGAACTTATAAATACAAAAAGTTCACAGAAAAGCCTGCTCTCGTGAACTCTCAACCAGCATTTGCAAACTAAGAAGCCATAGATTATTTATATAATAAGTGGATGCGTATCTGTCCAAATGTTTAATAAAGATAATATGTGAGAAGCACGAAACAAGTCATTTTCCTCTGCAGTAAAATTATATTTCTTCTATTGGACACAGGACAATGGCAATAACAGTTTAAAATTTTTGAAGCTTTTATGTACAGAAAATGATACTCTGACAAGAATTATACCAAAAATACAGGTCTTAGAATGGAAATTGTCAGGTCAGATGAGACCAAAATTTGATGAAGTAATGAATGAATTCTCTTTAATTGATATATACACACACACACCATTTAAGGTAAACTGAACAGTGCAGTATGATCTATCAAAATCTGATTTTATAAATACCCTTTGTCCTCAGGAAGATATGGGGACAGTGGTGCTATTGATTTTAAAAGGTCAGATCACCTGTTTCTGGTTGCTTTGGCTATTGAAGTACACCTGGCCTGGAAAGGCAAATGCTTATTTGGCCTACAGCTGCCATATACCCTACAACTGCTTGCTCCCTGCGCATGCTCTATTTCTCCCCCCCAAAAAGTACTAATCAAGGAGATATGAATGTTACCAAACAAATAACATGAATTTTATCTACACCAGCACAATAACAGTGGATTTTTTTTATTTACTGGGTGGTCCCAATAGACTTGAACACAACCTCCAGTCCCAGGCCAACACTTACCATCCTGTTGCCAGCACAGTGGGCTTCAGGACTGGGAGTCTGGTAAGATGAGTTGAAAATATTTCTTCCCCGTGCATTCATGTACCAGTTGCAACTTAAATATATTGAAGAAGTTTTCTCTCTTTAAATATATCTCCACATATCTGAATTTCAGATTTATATTATTGCCAATTCACTTTACATTTTGTATCACACCAAGTGCCTACATTAACTGTTGATATTGAAGCTCAACAAGAAGAACAGGAGAGAAGTGAGGAGAGGGGAGGGGGTAAAATGAAGTGTGGGTGTATTAGTAGCATTTTTAAGCTTGGGTCTGGGTCTACTGAGTCTTTGGCAGTGCATTTTTGGTCTCAAAACTGGAGGGGTGGTTGCACATCAGCACTCAGCTGTTCCCAGGATGGGAGCCCATTCTGTCCCACTGGCACTAACCACACCTGCAGCATGACATCTGCCATTCTGAAAGCACGGGTCTGCTCATTTAGCTTGCTTAAGTCTTTTCACTTAGGCACACACAAAATGCTTCTTTTCAGTCTAGCTCCTTCATCCTGAAAGGATGCAAAGATGATGGTGCTTCTTGCTGCCCAAGGATTCCCGAAGCCTTGCATTTTTGGAAGAGGTAAGTGGTGGAGGAGGTGGACCTGCAAAGGTGAGAAGAAGCCTTCCTCAGAGCTGAGAATTACAGCACAAATCTGGTTAAGATTCCAAACTCCAGCTTTATTGATTACACTAAAGAACTTCTAGTGTCACTAACTGCTGCTCTACTGCTGCTATTAGTATCAGGTAAGGAGATGCTACAAGTAAAAGCATTTCACTCCATAAGACTTTATTAGAATGGCAGAAGGTGAAGCCAGATGATGGAAAACACATTTGTCAAGAGTTTCATGCAACAGACATCCATTCCTAAACTGTCATGTTGTGTAGTATCTGCCTTACATTCCTGCACAGGCTTTTCAAACAGTGAGAGGAAGTGGTCAATTCCTTCAAATTTGATAGAGTGATGCTGGCATTGATTTCTGTGGCTGCAGTCATGTGTTGAGAGATTATTTGTGCTGGCATCATGAGTTCAATATATATCTACATCCTTGATACTTGAATCTCAAAAACTTCTCTAAAAGAGATGCCAGTAAACTGTTATTTACTCCAAGTACCAGTTCTCTGTAGATGTAATCAGTAACAGACATCATATTTGCCCTAACACTGGCCAACAAGGGCTGAAATCTTGGCCTTGTTGAAATCTTTGGTAGAGATTTGACTGAGAAGTGTGAATAGATTTTCACACAAAAATAAAAAGGTGGAGGGGGGGGACACGAAATAGTTTAGTGTAATGGTAAAATATTCTTGTTTTTCAACATCCTGGATGTCAATGTTCTTAGTTTATGAAATTTCAAGTTTGTTTGTGCTAAAATGAAACAAAAAAAAGAGTTCATTTCTACCTCTCCCTCCAAACCAGAAAACCTGGCAGGGCTGTGTTTTAATGCAGCTGCTGGCAAAGCCACAGCCCAGGTAGGTACCAGGTGGCATAATGGTGGGTGATGAGGTGAGTCATATGCCAACTGAATTCCTTCACTCTAGTGAAGGCAAAGATTTCATTCACTTTCTTAAAAGCTGCTGACACCCCAGTCTGCAGCCCCAGACAGTCTTTAGAGAGCATCCAGCCTTCAGACAGAAAGTTTCCTCTTTGCAGAGCTGATCTAGCAAATGCCCACGCTAATCAAAGCAAGTCTGTCCATTGGCTTTCATTGACTTTGGAAGCCAGCCAGCTCTGTAAAACAAATACCTGTGCCCCAAATATCTAAAACATAAAAAAACACTGTGGAGCATCAGGTCCTTGACCTGGGAGCCATATGAGATTTCTGAGTAAATGTTTCCAAAAGTTGACTTGATCATAAGGAAAGAAAATTAAATGAACTCACCGAGATTCCTCAGCTTTTTGGTGACCACAGGCATTACAATTAGCATGTTGTGCAGAGATTAAAAAATGCTGCCAGGAATTATAGGTTAAGTGGATTTTTATTTTTTTGTTACA
>NW_010339277.1:10913-31166 GCF_000700745.2 Antrostomus carolinensis
AGAATTAGTGTTTATTTATTCATGATGTTGACTCATTTTTAGTTGCTTCTTGCCGATGCATTCAAAAAGGTGGGCAACGTCAAAAGCAGGAGAAACACCAGATGGCAGCAGCAGGCTGCTTTATCTGAGCTGTTAGAGCAAACTGGGAAAGACTACGAACCCAGCTGAACAAAAGTTTCTTGGAGTTTGTTTGCTTTTAGATCTCCTTCCTTCTGCCTATTCTTTCAGATTGTGGGGATTTTTTTCCCTTCTATTTTTTTCTACTTACTATTGGAAAAAAAAAAAAAAACAGAGCAGAGGAGGAAAATTGCTATGTCAGGTCATCCTGTATTGATTTAGTAGAAGATAGTAAGACCTGACGTGACCTGCTGAAAAGATGACATGAGGTTATGGCCTAGCCTAGCAGCGCTTCACGTCGTATTAAACACTCCACAGGGGCAACATCTGGAGGGTTAAACAACTTCTGGGTAATGCAATTTTAAATACCACTTCATCAAAGTAATAGACTCCACAGGACCCTCTTGGGATCTGTAAACTGATGTGTTCCAGGCTTTGTGTGCTGCAGCCCTTTTGTGTAACACATTAAGGAGAGCCTGTTAGCTCTGACTATTGCAGAGTGATAGAACTGAGGTTTGCAAACTCATCTACAGCACACCACCTTGCTAGGCCTGGCATCAAATGCATGACCTTTATAGTTTTTCTCTTCTTTTTTTTTTTTTTTTTTTTTTTTTTTTAGCTTGATAGTTTGTGTACCTAAAATTCCTGTGAGCTGATGAAAAGATTTTAGAACAATCTATTTACTCTTGAGTCTATTTTAACAGCAGTGTATGAGATGCAAAAGGAGACTGGATCTCACGCTTTCCGTTTTCCAGAGTAGTTACAGAGGAGGGAGCAAGTCTTCTGTGCGCTCTTCACAACCAGCCAAGCTTTCAACCTAAATAACAAGTGTATTCCTTAGGTCCTTACCAGATCTGTCTTCCTTCCTGCATTCTTCAAATATGACTGTAGCTCCAGCAGTACAAATAATGAAGGAAATGTGGTCTCTACTTTGGTGGACTATGGAGGCTTGTGCCACCATTTAGCTGCAAATCAACATAGCTGACAGTTAGTAGAACAGTGCACAATTTTCCAAAATAACTGCTTCCACTATTTCAGAGCTGCTAAGCAACAATTAAGAAAAGTCCCATTAAATAATTAATTACTTTAGTCCCATTGAATAATTAATCACTTTAAGAGAGGGCAGCCCAAGAACTTTTTCTCTTGCCTGCTAATGCAACATTTACTTTCTGAATCCAAACCCAGCAAAACCCTTAGCCCACACAGATCCCTGCAGATCCCAAATTCTGGGCAGACAGAACTTGACAGCTGTCACCAACCAATCTTTGTCACTATTAGGAGCATGTGGAAGGATGCTTGGTAACTCCTTTCCAGGGAGAAAAATTTAGGGTAAGACTTGCAGCTGGTGTAAGCCAGCAGTGTTCAGCCAAGGTCAATGGAATGGCTTCGATTCTTTCTGAATGAGTATCTGCCCTCATGGCTGTCCTTGCCTGCAGATCCCTTTCTCTGCTTTACTGCAATCATTTCAGATCAAAGGGGAGTGGAAAATTCCTCAATTGCCTGACACAGTTTCAGTTAAAAAATGTCTGGGTAAATTTTTGAGTGATGCCTTTCAAAGAGGGATGTTGATAGTAGGCATAGAGCAGGGGGAGAAGGTCTGAAGCTGACTGTAAGCCACTGTTACCATTTTATTCCTGTTACTGGATGCTTGTAAACTCTGGGAGATTATAGAGAGACCAGAGAAATATGGTGTTGTACCTCTGTCTCCATTGAGTCATAGAATGGTTAGGGCTGGAAGGGACCTTAAAGATCATCTAGTTCCAACCCCCCTGCCATCAGCAGGGACACCTTCCACTAGACCAGGTTGCTCAAAGGCTCATCCAACCTGGCCTTGAACACTTCCAGGGAGGGGGCATCCACAACTTCTCTGGGCAACCTGTTCCAGTGTCACAGTAAAAGATTTCTTCCTAATCTAAACATACCCTATTTGGTTATACCCTAAATGGCTTAAAGCCATTTCCCCTTGTTCTATCATTGACTGTCCTTATGAAAAGTCCCTCTCCAGCTTTCTTGTAGTCATATCAAATAGTCAGTAACACCTTAGTGTCAGCAGGAGCACAGATCTGAATTGTCCCTGAAGTGGGTGCTGCAGCTTCACCTGATGTCCTCCATGTCATTCCTGCCCAAAATGTTTGTTTCAGGCAGCCCTATCCACAACTGATGATATTAGGTAAACTGTTATTTGGAAATTATAACATTTATAAATGCATATATATGAAAGATGCCCTCCTCACTAAACTAGTTTGTGGTCTATGTTTTAGAAATAGAACTTAAGACTGAAGACATATGAGCTACTGTAGTTTACTTACTGGGATTATTTTCCATCCCTCCTTGCTGCTGAGGAGGCCACGGCTGCCCTCCATCTGTGGAGAGGTCTTCATAAGAAAATGGGGAGCAGTAGGGAAACAGCATGGATTCTCCAAAGAATGCATTAGTTTATTTATTTATTTCAAATGTCTTTCATGTCTTGCTTTGTGCATCTTTTCCAAGAAGCAAATGCTTCACAGATGGAAAGAAGCAATTTTCAGTTGTAAAAATTCTAAACTGTTCAGGTGAAATGAAAAACAGAGCTTCCTGGAGACACGCCAGGGGTTTTTTAAATTTTTTTCCCCAGTCTCACTTTGATTGTGAAAATATTCATCCACCTCCAGACTTTATAGCATGAGAAATGCCCTGCCTGGGGTCTAATCCATGCCTGAGGTATCACCACAGGGTCGATTAGAAAGGAAGGCTCCTATTTCCACACAGACACTACACATCTGCTCTGATTTTCTGCAGGGTAGATCTGCAGTAACCCTACTGAAAAAATTGAGTCTTACATAAACCAAGCTTATACTGGCATAGATCCTCTTCTGGAGGGAGATCTGCTATGTTGTCATCAGGAAAAGGTACTAATTTGTCCACTGATACTCTGTTTTCTATCAGTTCGTATGGATAGCTAGTGAAATGAGGGAAAAAAAATCATAGGTGATGTGTGAGAAAGAGTAATGAGCTTATTTTTAGATACATCTCACTGATAAAACCTTTCAGGATTTACAGCAGAACAAATTAGCAGGAGCTTTTGTAATCACCCTGAGAACTTTTGGATATCACACACTCCCTGTGAGGCACTTAAATCTCAGCTTAACGCATCCTCCAGGATATCTGCCTCGGAGCCAGACACCTATAACCAGACACCCATATATCTATGACCTGTCATGTGTAGACTGAAGCCCAGTGGTGGACAAAATAGCATCTGCCCAGCACTGCTGGTAGCTGTGGTTGTGGGTTCAGGGTGACCCCCACACAGGGCAGATGTCTGCAATGGAGGGAATGAGCATGGGGGACTATAGCTGCCTCTGGGTGACAGGGGAGTCCAGCTCCCTGGACTCTAAATCATTTGAGACACTCAGGATCACAGACGGAGGGAAGTATGGAAGAAGGCCTGTAATTATTAGCTGCTGCTGTGTCTCCAGGAACGCAGCTCCGGAACACACTCATACATAATGCTCAGTTGCTGGCTCACTTTGGATGTTGCAATGGATTTTACAATGCGTATTTGACAAGCGTGTCGTGCGGGGCTCTAAAAGGAAGAAAGAAAAGCACTCAGCAGTGGGTGCTGAATCAGGATCTAAGTGTGTAATCCAAGGTTATTTGCTATAAAGTCTAGGACATTCCCTGAAAAATGTTGAGTTGTGCAGGAAATGGTTGGTTGTGTAACTGTTTGCAAGATATACAAACTCATCAGACTCTGACTCCTAAGTCTTATGACAATAATGCATTTTCTTCCAGACATGTTCAATTGCATATCTGATACACATACTGCTCAGCCAAAATGACTTGTTAGTGATTTATTTTGAATATCCAGCTTTTACCATATGACATCACCTCCTTAACTTGATGAAAAAAAGGTTTAGACTGAATTCTTCCCATTAAAAATAATGGGGCAATGGTTTCTTGATGCCAATATTTACTGATATCAAAGCAAAATATTGTCTTGGTTATTTGTCTTAATTTAGCCCAAATAGTACACAAAGCACAGTGTACAAAAACAATATGTTCTTTCTTCTAAACCAGATCATCACTTACTAATTACTATATGATTTGAATGAAAACAGAGGCATGATTCAGTGATGCTTTATGTCGTGGTTTAACCCCAGCTGACAACTAAGTGCCACACAGGCACTTGCTCACTCCCCCACGGGGGGATGGGAGAGAGAATTGGAACAGTAAAAGTGAGAAAACTTGTGTGTTGAGATAAAGACAGTTTAATAGGTAAAGCAAAAGCTCCACACACAAGCGAAGCAAAACAAGGAATTCATTCACCGCTTCCCATGGGCAGGCAGCTGCTCAGCCATCTCCAGGAAAGCAGGGCTCCATCAAACAGAATGGTGACTTGGGAAGACAAACACCGTCACTCTGAACATGCCACCCCGCTTCTTCTTTCTTCCCTCAGCTTTATATGCTGAGCATGATGTCATATGTTATGGAATATCCCTTTGGTCAGTTGGGGTCAGGTGTCCCAGCTGCGTCCCGTCCCAACATCTTGTGCACCCCCAGTCTCCTCACTAGTGGGGTGGTGTGAGAAGCAGAAAAGGCCTTGACTCTGTGTAAACACTGCTCAGCAATAATGAAAACATCCCTGCGTTATCAACACTCTTTTCAGTACAGATCCAAAATATAGCACCATACTAGCTACTGTGAAGAAAATTAACTCTATCTCAGCCACAACCAGCACACTTTATAGAAATTATTGCCGTATATTTGGAGGTTTTTTGTTACCCTGATTGATAGAGGGGTCATATAAGATGCCTTCCTCTATCTGCCTTCATCCAAAATTTCAGAAGATTTGCTTTTTAATTGTCCACTATGCAAAATACAGCACAAGACCCAGATCCTTTGCTAAGATCTCTAAGGAACAGCTACATTATGTATATAGATAGTAATATATATAATATTCACATATGTGTGTGTCTGTGTGTGTGCATGCACAATAAATTTTTCAACTTTAATTAACGCTTACAGATCCCAATGGTATTTGAATGTTCCTACAATTCAGGTGTTGCATTTCTGTTGGATTTGAATATATTTTGCACAGACCATTTAATTTATCTAAATCCAACATAAAATCCAACTTTGTATTAGAGAAAATTAATGTGAGAATTGATATGCTTAGAAAAAATCCTTTGCTTCTGAGTGCAGACCCGGACCCCTTCAGAGATGTGCCTAACCTTCCTGTGATTTCTGTCTTACTTGGAAACTCACATGGAAACTCAAGGGCTGCAAGCTCAGACAAAGCATCAAAGAAAAAGTAATTTAAAGCAAGGACTGCTGCATGAATACCTGAAAGACTTTGTACAGAACTAATCTGCTTCCAGCACACCAGGAAAACAAGATTTGGTCCAAGATTTTTGACTGAAGAATCTAGGGCAGTTTTGACAATGGATGCATCTCCCTATTCCCTGTTAGATTTCTATTGCCCAATAAATCTTTAGCAGAAGCTATGAATGCATTTCTCTCAAACTTTTCCAATGTAACATATTATGTTTACACACATCCAGCAGGCCTTTGCTTCCATCCACATCAGGCGTTTTCTCCCCTGCCTTCTCTCTAACAGTTCCTGGACCAAGAGTGGAGTGGTGTAATGGGAACCATGTTGTGTCAGTGGTGAACACATGAAAGTCCATTCACCGACTTCTTCTGCGCCTCACTGCCTACAAACATGCTCAAACAATGCCAAGCACATCTGACGTGAACTTTTAGCCATAGCTCACGCGTTGTTGCTTCTATGTGGAGGAAGGAGGAGAATTTCTGCCCAGTTGCCACTAGATGGAGTAAAGCCAAAACTGTAGATTTAATTAATCTTGCGATGGAACGCATCCATTTCCTATATAGTTTATTTTTTAAATGGTTCTAGTAAGCTGAAAATCAAGCCTGTCTGGCTCTAGACGGAGTGAAAGAGCCCTGTTTACTTTAGTATTCTGCATTGACTTGTAACTAGGCTTCACTCAAATGATTGACGTTTGACTTTCCAGCTTGTATGTTGGACAACTGAAGTTAAATTCTTTAAAAGACTGGTTATCTTCTTTGTCCTCCAGCACCCAATTCAGATGAGTAAATAAGGAGTCTAAACTATGGAGAGAGCCCTGGTGCTTTGTGCAGGTACACAGGTTCTATCTTCAGGCATCTAAGGCAGATCATGAATATCTGATGGTGCCAATATCCTTGAGAGATTTTATTGATGGTCCATCTTCCTTCTTTCTCTTTCACTCTGTTAGCATGCTTTTTGCACTTGTCTGCGCAGGCACCTAAACTCCCATCCTCTGCTCAACTAATTACGTACTAGTAATACATGTGGAAATCACAAAATATGTCCTCTTGGAGTGTAGCAAATTATCACTTACACTGTTTTCACAGTACAGGTGGTATTCACAGATGTGCTCAGCATTGCCCTCATTCTGTTGCCAACTTGGGGAGTTTTACTGTTGTTTTAAATGGCAGCTGACAATAAAATAACAGTAATGGCTTCTGAAAATCTACTGCATACAGATGTGTATTTTGAAAAGTATAGTGCATTTTGAATTATGAGCATACACATACAAAGTTCATTATACTGTTGCTTTTGTAATTGTCACAATTCTCTGTGTACATTAAACTGTTGAACTCCTTGAAAGAAAGTCCAAAAGTGCTTTATGTATTGTTTTGCTTAGAGAATAGAATAGAATAGAATAGAATAGAATAGAATAGAATAGAATAGAATAGAATAGAATAGAATAGAATAGAATAATTCAATTGGAAGGGACCTACAACTATGATCTAGTCCAACTGCCTAACCAATTCAGGGCTGTCCAAAAGTTAAAGCATGTTATTAAAGGCATTGTCCAAATGCCTCTTAAACACTGACAGGCTTGGGACATCAATCACCTCTCTAGGAAGCCTGTTCCAGTGTTTGACCACCCTCTCAGTATCTATTCTAGTCCCGAGAACCCTTATCTCCTATCACATATTATTTGGCAAGAAAGTAAGCAATTCATTCATGCTCTTCCTTGAATCTGAACTATAAGCTATTTTTTAACTTTATTCCTTCTGAAGCAGGAACCATTTCTACTTCACAAACTTTGAAGATCTGCTAACTAAATGAATGCCTTGCAGATCTCTGCTACCACTAATACACTTCCAGATGAGGCTGCTTGGATGTTATTTCATTTCCACCAAGTGAGGCTCCTTTTTACTGTACTCAGTGATGAAATGATTTAAGGCAATAGCTGGTCAGAAATCCAAATACATCTCATCAAGAGCTTTTTAAAATAAAATGTTGTTGAAGAATGTTTCTTCTTGAAGAATAATCTTGTATTTTCTCCAGGAAGTTTTGAGCAGATTTGGGAAAAAAATAGAATGAAATGCTTTGAAACAGAAACTTAAAATATTCTGCTATGGTATTTTTGCTTTGTTTGTTTTAAAGCATTGAAATTACCATTTATTTAAAAAACCCAGTAAGTTATAATTTTATTTCATATTAATTTATCTTTTTACTTGAAACATCATTTTGTTCGGGATTTTAAAACTGATTAGTGGAAATTACAGATCATCTGAAAAAGCAAAAAAGTTGCCATTTCAGTGTAGAGTAGATCAATTTGGAATAAGCATGTTTCTTCTTGCAAGAATATTTCAACCTCTTCTACAAAGCTACCCAGCAAAATGCTTACCTCTCCATGTTGTGCCTCCAAGACTGTCGGTGTTTAATAGCCAGAGATGGCTTGTGAGGTCTCAGATGTGCAAGCAAAGCTGATTTTTACCACTCCAAAGACAGTGGCATGGGGCGAGAGCCAGGTATTCCTGTCACGGACAGAAGAGGGAGGATGGGCAGGAACACAAGAAGGATGAAGAAAGAGCCAAGGGAAAGCATTAGCAGTTAGGCTTGCTTCTCGTGGTGCTTCCAGGGGGACAGGGAAACTGCTTCCAGCCGAGGACCATGGCATCTTCCCACATCCCAGCTCTTTCTTCAGCAAAGCAGTGGAAACATCCAGGTTAGACCTCTGGCACAGGCAGAGTCTTTTTCTTTCATCCTTCTCTCTTCCATGCTAGTATCCTGACAAAGCAACGTGCCCAGGCCTACCATTAGCTCTGATTTTGACTAATAATTCATTTAATTTGCTCAGTTCAAGAGTACCATGCCAGAATTCAGAGTATTTAGGTGAGACATGTCTTCTGCTACATAAAGGTATGAAACTCTCCGCAATCAAATTATTTTTCCTACTGAAACTGTAAAACTGGTTGAGTTAGCATATCCTAACGTTCCAAATGAGTTTGGCTGGGCTATCCTACATGCTACAGGATTTTATGACACAAAAAAATAAAGAGTTTATTTACCATTGTCCACTAATAAATTTATTATTGTATTAACTCCTTCTTCCTTGTTTAGTATCACATCTTATGAACATCAGGTACATGAATAGCTCTAGCAATAAACCTAGACTTTCTTTCAGAGCTCTCATACATGTCTTCTAACAATTCCTCATCCTATTTTCTTCACAATATTGGCCACCACTGTAATAAAAATGATTATTTGTCACTTTGATGAAACACTTGAGTGTAGCCATCAATATCCATACACATTTCTATCTCCATGGGTGGGGGGATCCACCACAACGACCTAACTTCAGATTTCTAATAATTAAGCATCAAATAGAAGGGCCTTCTCCAGCGTTTGTGGTACTCAGTGTAGAGTACCACACTACATTTAGTACCACAAACAACGAAGCACTTTCATAGGGCAAATAATTTCTTCTGAAGACATGTGTAAGACTGTGACTGCAGTAACTTGTAGATATATTTTTATCTCTCTGCCAGTCATAAAAGAGGACCTAGGTGATTAACTTATAAGTAGATAACTAGTTTTTTGAAAGCTATGTCAGATGAATCCCAACACTATGTCTCAACATTAGCATCTAGTGAAGAAATGCTTTTACATCAATTAAAAAGCTCTTTATCGGGACTATAGCTATGCATATGCTAATGCATATATATTTAAGTATTAATGAGTCTATCTAAACCCCCATATAGTTATAACTACATTATACTAATTTGCACCAACTGCATTTATTTCAAGATAGGGTTTCTTTGTGTTTCTTTCCTTCTTGACCTGCCTTTCTATCTCTTCATAGTCTGGAAGACATCACTGCCTAAATACTTGGTACGTGGTCATAGTATTTTTTAACTTATTGAAGAAAAAGCATTTGGAAATATCTCACTCTCTTCATTGCATATTGCTTGGCAATATTCTATAGTGCAAAAGTGGATTTAAAACTGAGTTCCTTCCTGTTGCTCAGCTTGTAAGCCTCAAGTCTTTATATAATTTTGCAGCTGTGAAATATTTCATTCTAAGGCCGTAAAGAAAATTGCTTCCTTCTCTGTTGTTCAAACAGGACCACCAAGCAAAGGGGATAAAGGGTCCTGCCAGGGGCTATGGTGGCTGTACCTGGGGCCGGAGCAGGGGAAAGTGAGTGGCTGCGGTTCATGTGCACACAGCATTTGTTCTGAACCTTGTTTGTGCCTGGGAGCACGGGAGCCGACGTCACTCTGTCAGTTCACCTCACACGTCTGTCCTTGCTGTTCAAACCTGTCATTCAGCTGCCCCAGTGCCAGGTCTGTCCTTAGTCAGGAAAGAAAATTATGTCAATGAAAGCGAATTTTTTTTTGATATGGAAAAACGTCAGAAGGAGCTAGGATAAGATTAGCAAAACAATTTCCATTGCTGACCAAACAACCCAGGTCACCGAAGATGAAATGTCACTACACTGAGTTACACAGTTTTGACTTCCCAGTTAATCCTTATTTCAAGGTAATGAAATTCAACTGTCAGCTGGAATACTGTGTCGAGCCCTAGTATCCACACCTTCAAAAGGATTTTGAAAAATTGGAAAGCATTCAGGAAAGTGCTTCAGGAATGCTTTGAGAACTCTTTAATCCAGCAGACAAAGGCATAACAAGATCCAGTGTCAGAAAACTGTGTTTTGAAATATTCAGATTAGAAAGAAGGGGTGTGAGAATTGCATAGGCAGGGAGGGATTTAGGGGATTCTCTATCTGAATCTAGACTGGTTCATCTTGTAAAAAACATCATCCACCTCTTAACCAGAACTATGGATTTGAGGCCAGAATTAACAAAACTAATCAGATTCCTTTTGGGCCTTGGTAAACAATAAGTCAATGAAAAATGAAGTATTTAATTTCAAGCCTTATGCCTCATGTCTTCTCTTTTGTGTATGCACTTAAAAGTTAGCACAATAATCTCATACTCAAAGGAAAACTTGAACCAAGCTTTAGATAAATTCTCATAATTATTTTAAACTATGTTCTTAGATTATTATAGCTAAAAAATATATTGTCCCACTCTTTTTTTTTTTTTTTGTAGTAAAGATGTGAGTTACGATCCAAACTTACCCATGAACTTATGCAGAGACTCAAGAGATTAACATGATGTGTGTTGGTGCATATGTTCAAAGAGCTGGAGAAGAGATTATGCTGCAAAAAACAACCCTAGAAAACAATTTAATCTAGGACCATTTCTTTCCATACTTATTTAATATCCACTTGCAAATCACAAACTCATCAGATTTGATCAGTATTTAGAGCCATTCAGATATATTTTCATTAAAAGAATTTACTGTAAATATACTTAAGAACATTCGTATTTTTTTATATTTGACATTCTTATTACAATGGTTACCTGGCATTGTTTATGCTACCTGAGTGGGTGAGTGGTCTAACACATCCAGTGCCAATACTCTCACATTCAGATTGAAGTGTGGCATCCACAGATGTTTACTTGAATAAAACTTAATTACTTAACCAGAAATGAATATGAAAAACTGCATAAACAAGACTGAAATTATTTGAAGTCCTAAAACTGTTCTCTGAGCACTTTGCATCAGTGCAGTGAACATTCAGAGGAAAGTGGTGTGATACATCAGAGATTTCCAATGTCCCCTTCTTTTTGTACATCATTTTTTTTTTAGGTGGTACGCTGCCTCTTTTACCTACTGCTGTTCCATCTCTTCTTTCAATGTTAACTTTGTAATTGTCAAATCCTTCTGTCACCAGAGCTTTCTCAGACTTTTCCTAAGTCTGCCTGTTTTTCTGCCATTCTGAGCAGTCTGCCTGTTTTCCTCCCATTCTGAGCAGTCCAGTTCCAGGCTATTCCATTCCAACAGCCCCTAGATTTAGAAAAGTATATTACTTGGGAAAATTAGGAGGTACATTTGCAAGCCATCTTGCTGTAGCTACACTATGAAGTTCTGCTCATCTGCAGTGCATTTTTCTACTGCAGAAGGCCAGGACACCTGAATGAAGTATATGGTTACTTCACGTACATAATACTTCATTACATGAAGTAATATTGCCACTATATTTTACGCACAGCACCTCAGGAGCTGTGGAAGTCCCAACCCATATCTCTGAACACTAAGCCCCAGAAGTCTGTTTCTGAATTTCCTAATGGTTAGAAGGAACGGCACTAAGCACATCTTCTTATATAACATTTAGACAGGCAGTGATGGTATTGAAAGCAGACCTGAAGATATGCCTATATATTCAGAAGTTTGTCTGTTTTTTCCTAATTATGTAAGTTGGCTTAACAGGAGTCAACAGTATGAACTGTACCTGTCTATCACATACACCCACCTTCTCAACAAGAAAGCTCATAAGATTCATCAGTGAAAATGCAGATCTAGGCTAGCAGAAAGATAACTATTGGGGATCTTGCCTTCTTGTTTCTAGTATGATTTTAGCAGTCTAATCTTGTTTCTTTAGCATGCAAATTCTGCTTACTCCTACCCAGGCTTACTGTCAAATCTAGAAAAGTGGATTATTTAGATCCTACATAGCATGTCACGGAAAAAGAGAGAACTACACAGAACAGTACTGTCATTTTCAACTTGATAAAGATCCTTAAGCACTTTGGAGCTGGAGGCTTTATAGATACCTGGTTGTAATCAAATATGTCCTTTGAAGAAAGGATGATGCTTTTTTCCAAATGCACTGTCAAACACTCATGACACCTGCAGACCCCATAAAATAACAAATGTTCCTGCACTGCCTTAACTGCTTTGTGTTCTGTAGAGATGATTCTCTTCTTGTCCCTGCATAATTTAACATGAATTAAAATATATAGCATATTGTATGTATTACTGATATCAAAATGGATTTACTGATGCACTTAAGCTTGTGCATTCACTCTGCATTTATGTGAATAGTAAAATATCTCATTATCTATAAACTGAATATTTCCTAGTTGTTACGTGTAGCTATCTGAAGCACCCCACCTTTGGATGCTTAACACTCTGGCAATAATCCCAGTCCATCACTGAGAAACTCCCTAAATAGCTTTCTTGAATATTTATAAAGGCTAGATGCTTTTTGAGAACAGACAGACCTTTGCATTAATTCAGGTTCCAGCTCAGCCTCCCATGAGGTGGCAGGTGACTGAGGTGAACAGTGAGCCATCCTCATGGAAGCTAGGGCAGCAGAACTGTAGCCACTGACTCCCCCGGAGTCCTGGCCCACAGCAGGAAGACAGCATACCTTGCTCCTACTGCTTGTGACAGAGCTGTTCTGATTTGCTCTTGAGATGTATTTATTTGGTAGTTCTACCTTCTTAGCAGTTTAAACATTATATTTGTGCTTTTGGGGAAAAGGACATAGCAGCTCAAACTCAAGAAGTTCCTAGCCTCTTCAAAATGAGGAAAAGACATTTTTTTTTCCTTAAAAGCCACTGTGTGTAAATATTCTCAATATATAGAACAGAAAATGTTTTCATTGCATAACACACAGTATTTGAGATCATTTTCTTAACTAAAAAAAAGTCTCTTCATAGTGAATCCACCCACAGCTGACAAAGATCTGTTAACTAATAACAAAAAAAGAAGGAAGAGAAGGAATGAAGAAACAAAATGCTATATTATTTGATACATATATATCTGAAAGTCTAGCTGGATAATTTAATCAGAACTGGGCTGACACTATTGTGTGACATTAGGAGCAGAGAGAAGGAAAAAAAAATACCATAATTTACATGGAGCTGATGAATGATGTATTAACTGTGCATAAGTTGTATAAAACATGCCAGGCAGATCGACAAAACTTGGCAAAAATAATTCAATCCACAGAGTCAAATTACGCAATAAAAACAAGCTGGTGCTATTCAAACTGGTACATTTCACTAAAAAAAAAAAAAGGCAGAAATATTCCTAGATTCTCAACAAATCATAGATTCCACTTGTTTTGGCCAAATCTCAGTCCCTTTCTAGTTCATGCAATACATGTGAATATTTTCGCAGTGATACAAATTTTGTTGTCGTTCAGTTTTCCTGGTCCCTGATCACATCTATTTATTTCCTCAGGTAATGAAAAAAGCATGTTAAGATAACATAAGGGGATGTAGACCAGACATTATATTAAGAGGCTTTCTAAATAACAGGACTTGCAGGGGCAGTCATGTGTGGCAAGTGTTATGTTATAGGATATTCTGTGCTCTGTCACCTCATTACCTCATTCAGTAGCAGCTTAGTGTTATTTTTCCATAGCATTTAGCTGATGTGTTCATAATATGTTTGAAATATTGAAAGATCCTTTTGTTTAAAGAGATGATTTTAGAGAAATGCTTGTGTATTTCCCAAAATATTCACTGCCAGTAACTATCAGTGAGATAAATTTAAGTTTAATTAAAATATGTAATTCAATTGTGCCATGTGATATTAATATACTTTTCCCTTGTGTGCTGTACATATTAAATTGTTATCATATGTATTCTGTCCTGAACATATCCCTGGCAGGATTCTTGTCACCTAAAATCTGCTCTGCTGTCAGAATGACCCATCCATCATTTTATTTGTTTGCTTGGAGCATCCTCCTCTGCTGGGGCTGGGAGTGGGCTCTGTTTGCTTTGGGCAACTCAAACATCTCCCACAGCCTGCTCGCTCTGTCATAGCAAGGAAGAAAACACTTGTTAAGTTCAAAGGGGACACAGTCTCAGTCATGGACAATGATGGGCTGCCTCAAGATCAGTAACAGGGGAAAGCCCAAAGAACACAGGGCAAAAGAGCCCAAGCTTTCCTAATGAGGTGTAACAGTGATGTAGCAGGCTGAGAATCGTCATTTCCTCTTCCTCGTGGCTGCTGTGACCTAAAGTCCCCAAACAAGGACAACATGGTGCTTTGGGTGAGTTTTTTCTCCTTTGGGATATGCTGCAACTAATTAGTCTTCTTCCATCGTAAGGAAGTTTTGAACAATTTTTCCTCTGAAACACTAGAGATTTGAAACACCTCAAACTAAAGCAAGAAGCTGGAGCACGTTATGCCAGGATATGATATATACATCTAGATTATAAACATATAAGGTTTTGATAGGAAAAACACCAAGAAATTAGGCAGGAAGGAGGAACAAGGCAATGTTAGCTGATGCGGCTGGAGAAAAAATACCCCCAAGGTTTTGAAACTTTTCATTTTACTTTTTCTTCCTTTCCAATTGCAGGAACTTGTGCTGTTTGGGAGTAGAGGGAGATGTCACACAAAAAGCACCACTTGTAAGAATCTCACTCAACACATTTTCATGAAAGAAATTAACCAGGGACCCAGTTAATTACTCACAGTTCTTGGAAGAAGCTATATTGGCTGCCTTCCTGGTTCCACACATATTGCCTTTATTAATCGTTATACAGCAAGTGAATCATACATGACAGAGCTGGTCTGGCTCTAATATTCTGAGGTTATCTGGTCCTATTTAGTGATGTTCCCTAGAGATCCAGATGTCCCCACAGCCCCTTATGACAGTGAAGAAGGAAGAGAATTCATCCAAAATGGACTTCTGCTCTCTGCTGCTCATCTCTCTTCTTTGACTAGGTACTGTCTCAATCCAACCAGAGAAAACATAGATAGGGTGGAAGTTAACTGGTCTCCTTCTTCATTCAATTAATCTTGGATTTAGGCAGGATCATCTGATCTAAAACCATTAGAATATCATCAAAACAGGGTAAAAAAAAAATAAATGTATGTCTAAGGTTAATTTAGAGAAGGGGAATGACTGACCTCAGGTTGCTTAACATTAGTTTACCTTATAATTGTCATCGAAAGAAGTTCCAAGCAAAAATCCAGATCTATGTCACAGAGTGTATGAAACAGAAAATATAGGCCTGGACATGTGTAATGCTTCAGCATATGAGATCACTGCTTTCACTCTAGATGAGCAATTTTCAAAGGGTTCTGGTTTTCTCAGGTTCCTCAAATTATTTTTGAGACTTCAAGTATTTTGTAAAGGGTTCATGACGAAATGAACTACAGCTTTAAAAATAGTGTTGAGAAGCATGCTTTGGGCTACAATGTTCTGTGAAAGGACCAGTGAATATCTGCACACCCATTCTGTCTTAAAAGCAAATGACAGCATTAACACTTCACACCCTCCTTCCCTCTGTTTTTTTCTGTTCTTCATGAGTTACCCCTTTTCTTACTACAATCTCCTCAAAACCACTATGGCAGCATATGTCATTAAGCCTTCACCAGGCTAAGTAGGAATCATTCCCAGGCTGGAAAAAAATTCCAGTCAAGGACAAGTTTATTTCAGGTCTTGTGTGGCCTCATCTTTTTTCACCTGGTAACCTGAAATTGTGAGCTTCCTGGAGAGTTTTCAAAGGTAGATATGTGAGAAGCAATCATTTCCTCCAACAAAACACACAAAGGAGAGGCAACTCTCACATACCACCTAAAGCTCAAATTCCTGGAGCACATGGATTGGCTCAGGGCATCTTCACAGAGCTTGGCTTAAATGAAATTTTAGTGAGAATGAAGTGAAAGAAGATAAAGGTGCTAGCACTTTCTATTCCTTGCAAGAAGCACATTGAGTAATTTATGTTCAAAGTCAGAAGCAGGTAAGACTGAGAAAGTTTCATTCATGTCTGCTGTGAAATACAAAGATGACATTTTTGACAGGAATGGTTTTAGCCATGTTAATGAAGTTCATTATTGTGGATTGGATGAAGTGTGCGTTCATGTCCTAGGATGGGATGTTGCCCTTTCTCAGGTAGAGACATATTTTAGAGTTGTTTTTCATAGTTGAGATAAAGTTCTGAAGAAAACAGAATCCAAATTACCACTGCTTAGAGTGCTTTTCTGGCTTGAATCCACAACGTCAGAAAGAACTCCAAATTGAAAACCAGGTGCACTATGTCTGAAGACATTTAGGTGCCTAATTGTCTATGAAAACAGTATGACCTGTTGAAGATCTTGACAAGTGTGATTAATCTTAAGGGGACCCAACATTCTCCTGCATTCTCCCAGCTTCTCCTAAGCCACAGCTCAATACTGCCACTACGACCTATTCCACAGGCGGCTGAATTATCACACAGATAAGCTATGTGCCAAACGTTCTGCGTCAGCAGTGGCATATCGCGTTTTATAATTCCCATTCAGCAAGGTGGCTTTAAATGGGAGTTATTAAGGAGCCACAAGTGGAATACTTGCGCGTAGTGACTATAGCCAGGTGGGTCCAGCAGCTGAGACTGAGGACACTCAAGACCAGGAGTCAGTCACCAAGGACAGACCAGCCCAAGGCTCCAGATGGAAAGTGTGCCCAGGAAAACAGAGAAATCTAGGCTATCCTAAACCAAAGAGCAAATCAAGAGCAAGGTCAGGAAATCAAAGAGTTTGTACTAAAAGTCTTGGATAAAGATGTTATGAGTAAAATGAGATAAGGCAGGTTAGTCAAGAGACAGGAACCATGCAGAACCAAAGGGGATGTAAGGTGTGAAAGCAGTTTGAGAGGTTGTCCGCTCTGCCTGAATCAGAAACATGTGCCAGCTCTCAGACAGTCAGGCTGGTCATCTCCTAGAACAGTACTGAGCTCAGCTCCTGGCTACAGAGCTTGGCTGCTTCGTTAGGGCCTGAGAGAAGAGGAGATGTACCCAGCCTGACAAATGTGATCAGTTTGTTCATTCAGTGTAGATATGTCCGTTTACAAGTAGGGAAAATTCATTTAATGGAATCACCAGATCTCTCAGCTTTCTTCTCTCCCATCTTATGAAACTCTGTGGATCACGTCTTGGGACAGGAATGAGGTTGGGGTGTGTGATGGACTGCACGACCTCTCAGGGCTCCTTTGGGTCCAGGGCTGTGCTACAGCCCTTTTTGATCTCCAGGCGCTCCTGCCAGATGTGTTCACAGATCAAGACAACCTCTGCATTCAGAGCTGCAAAGCAGAAGAGAGTTTCTGCGACAGCGGTGACAAAGATACAGTCCTTGCTGTGAAGGAGATGGGCACCAGTTGTTTGTGTTTCGTCTCAGTGTGAGACAAAAGACACGGATTACAGTCATTCTTGAAGTGTGGCCACATCAGAAGTAGAATGTAGTCATGAAATCCGTAGATTAAAAGTAGGTATACGCTTCAACAGCTTGCTGAATTACGGGCTCTGTAATTGCCAGGGGACCTTAAAAGGTCAGCCTGTTAGTTTAAGTACAGCATACAATAGAAGTCAGGCACTCACACTGGAGGAAAGATGCAGTAATATCAATATGAATGTGCTTGATACTGATATTGCTAGATAACTGCTATCTGCAAGCATATAATTGTTTTAGTTTTAAAACTCAAAACAAAGCCTGCACACCTAACTGAAGTATTTTTAATGGCATAAAATTCTGGTGTAGACCAGAGCAAAAAATAAACATGCAATGTATTTTCTCTTTCAAACCAACATCCTTTGCAGTTCTCATTAACCAAATTGTAAAAAAAAAAAATAAATCCAAAATGTCTCAGTTAGCCTTACCACTAGCTGTGTGGAAGGAATATGTGTGAAAAACACACATTGATCAAATAGAACATATAACATTCCTGTTTTAAAAATAAGGCATGGAAAGAGAAAATAAAAAATTATTTATGAAGTCAAACGACTTTTAAATCTTTAAATTCCCCACATACCTTCTAGGATTATAGTAACCTGTGGAAGGTCATTATAGTTATAAGGGAAAAGATTAAATAAGCACTTAAGCAGACATAAATAAAACGGACAGGTTAAAAGCTATTAAATTGAACAAGGCTAGAGGGAAACCTAATCAGTGCTGTAAAGGAATCTGAACTAACACAGATGGAAACAAACATAATGTTGAGAATGGCTAATGGGAAGTAGCAACTCTGGAAGCACAAAATCTTATGAAGTCCCAAGTCATCTGTACTGGAGAAAGTTCTTGGGTTATAAGGAGGAGCACAAATAATTTATTACAGGAAAACTTCTGTATTGAATTCAGAGCTTTTTCCCAAAATAACACAAAGCAGGACATAAAATTTGGGTAGAGATGACAAGAGAGTACGGTTACAAATGAATAGCTAGAAGGAGGCCTAAGGGAAGAGCCTGCTATGGTGTGTGCTTCAACAACCACTCAGCTGGAGGGTTGTACCCCTCACTCCCACCCAGCTACCTGTCAGTCAAGGGAGAAAAAGGGTATGCTGAAAAAAGGGGTTGAAATGGATTATGATTAAAGAATAAATAATAAAGAATAAACTTTTTCCAAGGAAAAAGTTGGGGTGGAGGAAGGTACCACTTTCTGACTTGGGAAATCCTGACAGCCAGCCAGCCAGTCAATTGGAACAGGAGTGTACAGGGAAAAATGTCCCTGCTGTAGAGGTGTCGGGGGATGATGGAGAGCTGCAGGGGATGCTGTGCCCATTGGTTTGTGGCTAGAAATGTATCTTGAGCTCTGTACTAGTGATTTAATTTCTCCCAGGAAAAATAAATAAACAATATGTGAAGGAAAAATAGGTAATAGAAAAGAAACATGATTTTTTTATTTACACTTGTGTTCCAGAGGTGTATCCCCATTGAATTCACTGAGGGACATTTTTGCTAATAAAGCTTTTCAAATGAGGGATGGATTATTCTGGATATTTCTAAATATGTCTGGTTTTACATATTTCTCAATATTCCTATTTTTATTTTTCTGACTTTTGCCTGAACAACAACAACAAAAAATAAACAAAAACATTTTTTTAACTAGTTCTGTATGCCCCTAAGAGCCAAAAGTATGCATGCTTTCTAGAGAAGGAAAAATAGCATACAATTTCATGGAAAAAAAAAATTACATACAGAATCAATTAAAAATGTTATGGAGGTTACTATTTAAAAATGTACATGCTGCTGTCATGCAAAGGTATCTCTGCAACTCCATTCTCTGTTTAAAGTGCTACAGTCTGCCAAATTTGGATAAATGTTGACTTTTAATGGCACCTGATTGTAGACATAAACATGAGTTAATTCAACAGTATCAGTTAAACGCAGGTCATTGCACTAATTAACAGTGCATCTGTTATAACTGATCATTTTGTTCTCCCTAATTTTAATAAGCAATTTTGCCAACATATTTACTGGAAATATTACAACATCTTCCTGCGCTGAGAAAACCCAAAGGGCCTATTTATCTGGTTCAGCTGTATTCTTATTTAAACACGGGGTCATACTGAAACCAACGGATTGCCATTTTGCCCAAAAGACAGGTCTAAGATTTGACTTAAGACTACAGGGCATCTGTAGGTGGGAGACTGCCGACATCAAAGATGCACCGAGGAGTGACAATCACAGCTGCTGCGACTGAATAACCCTAGACTGAGGAAGAGGAGGGTTAGCATCCTGATTTTATTTTCCGTGCATGCCATGATTTGACGTGTATTTAACCAAGGCAGGGCTAGGAACCCAAACAGTGTAAGAAAAGCAAGCTAAACTCAGGCAAAGAATGCTTTGTCCTACCTCAGATTTAGCCCTCAGGTGATCAGGCACTGCATGCTTTTAATTTTACCAGTTAGGGATATTTTTTAAAACGTTCGGAGAACAAACGTGTCCGAATATTGAGCGTGACACAAAACGTCACGAATGCTTAAAGTTGCCGGTCCTTGAGCCCAAGGAGGAAGATGCGAAGGGAAGGAGCGTGTTTTGGCAGATCCAGGGTGAGAATGTCCCTGCACAAACACAAGGCTCGGGATTGGACGTCGCAGGAGGGAGAGGCGGAGGTGGAAGGGGGGGTAGAAAAGGCGAGGGGGTTAGGTCTGCCCGCCAGGTTGCGAGGCTGGAGGCTGGCAGGGAGGAGCGGAGCCGCGAGCGGGCGAGCGGAGCGTGCGGGGCGGCTGG
>NW_010339278.1:0-10983 GCF_000700745.2 Antrostomus carolinensis
CCTCCCCAACGCCCGCCCCGTCTTTATAGATGTTTATCAGAGTGGAAGAAAAAGTCTTTCTGTACTAAGCTCTTTTTTTCAAATTCCCCGTCTCAGTATTTTGTGTGCTCCATGGAAAGGCTGTATACAATTATGCCTTCCTGGTAAAACACGATAAAATACTACAATCCCATTGCATTGTCATGGTGATAAAGAATATGATAACTTATTGTTTTAGTTGATCAGCAGGGTGGCCTAGTACAGTGAATTCCTGTCTAATGGCTTTGGCTTATGATCTGATTCCTGAGAGACACAACAAAGAAAAATAATAGCAGTAGTGTATTTGCTTTCACCTTATGTGAATATTGTAATAGTGAAGTCTCATGACAGAAAGGACGATGATTGTGCGTACTACCTGAACATCACTGGTATCACATGCTGTAGTACAACTCTGTATTGAAATGTTGGACTTGTGTGATAACAGTTGTACAGGGTAATAAAAACAAGCTCAATATGCAATCACCTCTAGCTTGGTTATAATTAGTACCGTACCTAAAGGTCTCCCTTACTAAATCAGGTGTACTCTAAGTACTACATAAATACTGTAAGTTTCTTCCCTAAACAACTTGCAGTTTTAATATTTTTGTTCTTGGAATGTGCTATTCTGGACTACACCTGTCAATTATTGCAAACATTTCCACAAAAGAGACAAAAGTTATGGATCTCATCTACAAAACTTTATCTATCCAAGGAGAGCATTCAAATAATAAAAATATTATTTTCTTAGAAATAAATAATAGTCAGCTTCTGCACTTCGTATATTTGATTATTTTTTTTTTTAAGAGTTGTTATCTCCTCTCAGTTTGAACAATCAGAAAGCAAACATAGAGCATCTCCTGCATCTTATCTTGCTTCACATGAAAACACTACCCTGCTGCCAGCCAGGGATTTAGCTCAGGCCATAGTGGTTAATTTTTGAAGAAACCCCTTGTTAAAATATTTGCAGCACATAACTGATAATAGGGAATTAAGAGAGATGATACAGTCTGTTCTCCATACAATTTTTTTCCCTGCAGTGCTGTGAAAGAAATGTGAATTTCACAGGTACAAAATGTATTCACCCACCTCTTTCTTGCACCCCAGAGGCAGACTACTGCACAAATCACTGTGCAAAACCCCTCAGAGCCATGGTCAAGAGGCCAAGAATGCCTGTGCTGCAGTCACAGACTAGGTCTCTGCATTTTTATTAGCAATTCAAATTAAACACCCTAAATTTTGTGGTGGATATCACAAGATAACATCATTCAGAGAACTTGTATTGCACATCATAGTGGTGTCCTTCAAAGTGTTCACAGTACTAGCTTCTTCCCCTCCTCTCATCCTTCAGTAAGCAGCATAGCAGGGCTGCCTCTAGGAAGGACTTTAAAAAGATGAACCTCACTGCAGTTCTTTAGGGGGGCATCTTGTGCCCTTCTGAGGCCACTGAGAAGCAGCAAAAGCTGTATTCCTGAGCCTATAATAGATGCAAATTGTGCAGATAAAGGAGAGGAAGCTCTAACAGCCGTTGAATGCAATCTGTGAACACTACTGTTTCATTTATAGTGATTCTACCTAGGCATTTGCACTTAAAAGGAACAATAAAAAGGTGTCAGAACAATCGCAAGGCTGCAGAATTTAAACAGCGACAAAGACAGTTTGTAGCCATGTGAAATGTTGCCTGCAGAAGATCTGCTTTCTCCGTTAGTTTTTGTTTTTATTGAAGGCTGTTCTAGTTCTCCCTGTTTTATGACACCGAATGGTTTATTTGCTTTCAAAGACTCAAGATGCAAAAAGAGAGGGAAACAAATTAAGTCAAAACTGCAATGGGTGCTGAAAACTGCACGATGTCATGGCTCTTCTTTATTTCTCTATTTGGTTATGAAGTAGCTTTCCTGTGCAACTAGATGGTTGATTCACTAACTTGCCGGCCAACCTCTAGCAGATAGCAGTAGAGCTGCTGTAATGTTTCGATGTTATTCTTGCTTACAGGACAAAGGGCCAATCATCAAATGATGCAACCTTTGTAGGTATGGATGTTGAGAATCTGAACTGCTGTGGCCTTTTAGTATCTTGATTTGGAGAGTGGGTTTGACATAGGTGAGAAATTGAACACTAACAATTTTTTTAAAAATAAATAAATCTAGTGGCTGTCAACCAACAGACAGTTACTGATTAATGGACTTACATTTAGTGCCCTGTTAAAAGCACAATAAACTGTGATTGTGAGCATGATTATCTATGAGTGTTGCTACTTACCAGCTGCAAATGTGAAAGTTATGTGTGCCTAGAAAGGAAACAGAAGCATTTGTTGTTGTACCACAATAGGTGTGTTCGAAGTGCCCTAATCCTACTGAATAAGAGCAAATAGTCCTTGAAAGGGAATACAGAGTCTAAAAAGGAATATATCCAGTTTGTACTAAAAAAAAAAAAAAAAAAAAATCCATACTTTAGAAAAAAAAGTTGTACTAAAGCTGTATGAATGTTAGGGTAAGACTGGTTTTGTAGCTACAGCAGAATAAAATGCTTTATAGGACATGTTGTCATTCTGATTCTCCTAGACTTCCTATGGGGTACTGTTATCTGATTTTTATTAATATAATTCATTTGAATTCCATTAGTGTTCAGAGGCCCTGGTTGAGACTCCAGAAAATTCAAATTGCCTAAGAGCTTGTCATATCTTAATGTTTGTTTGTTTTTTTACACCCCTCAGTAAAATGAGTGATCTGCAAAATGAGAATGTGCTGTTCTCATCTTTCAGAAAAGTTATAGCATAACTAATGATAGTAAAATAATCTTAAGAACCTTATAATTGATATATTAGAAGTTCAAAGTGATTATGTCTTTCTTATAATATGGATTTGAACTGTGTGAGACTTCTGAATCTGTGGCTTTTAGTGAGGAATGTATTTCCCAGGGAAAGGCAGGAGGGCAGCAAGAGTGTTTGTTAATAGTTCTGTCTGTATGTGTATCTGTACATGTGAGTGAACAAGAGATCAGCAGGGCAAAATGTACCATAAATGCTGTAAAGTCTCATACAATTGTATCAAGAAGTAAACCCAAATGAACTTGCAAAGTCATGCACTAGTTCAATTTTGGAAAGGAAAACCTGGCTTTGAAGCCAACTAAATCAATCCCTACTTCAAATTAAATTTGGAGTATCCTGTGAAGCTCCAATACACAACTCCAATAACAATCAGCACTTAAGGTGCAGGCAAATAATGTTTCATTTAAAAGAAATTGAATGAGGATTACTGACAGAGAAAGTTTTTGATGCTGTTTTGTCATTAAAGTCAAATTATAGCATTATTGTCTTAATCCCATATGTCTCAATCATCTCTCACTCCTTCTGTCTCTCTTTAATGCACAAAAAGCCCTACGCATGGTTGGTCTTGTGTCTTTATCTCATTAAAACCTTGCCATGCAAATGTATCATAAGTGTTGCCTGAAGACTTCTGTCTCATGCAAAATTTAGCTTAAACTCTACTGGCATCAAATAATTTGTTATGCACAAACCTTCTGTTTGGTTTGCTGACATTCTTTCTTAGCTGGCTCTCATGGTGATTCATTATCTTGTGATATAGATTTTCAAGTATCATCTTTGTATTGATTTTTATATCTTTAATAACCACTCCACAGAAGATGGCTCCACTTGGTGTCATTGATCGCATCAAAAATTCAAGGCTTACAGAAATACTAGAGGGCTAATTGGTAGCAGAACATTTCAGACTTAATCTTAATGCAGTCTTAATCTTCTACACTAACCTTACTTGAAGATTTCCTTATTGAGGCTAAAGGGAAGCTAGTGAATAACTGGAAATTACCTGGTGAGAGCGGGTAAAACCATGAGAATTGTAAATGTGGAAAATGGAGATAATAAGGATTAGATCTGAAAAACAACTTTCTTTTGTTTCTTCCCCTCCTCCTAAGTATTCTCCTTAAAGAAGAGGCAGTACATAATTCTCCTATTACCTGTGTGGAAAAAAGTGTGTTCACTGCATCACATACTGTGCAGTGGGCCAAATGGGACTGAGTATCTGACTTGATTTAAAGAAAACTATTAGGTTTTACAAGTTCAAAAATATGTTCTATAGATCACCCTTTTCAAAAAGAAGTGATCAAACATAGGTAATTTTCATCTTTAATTTCTTATGTAGAAATTAAGGGCTCTATTTGTTAGCTTAAGGCCTCAGACAGTCAAGTCTTGGCTAGGTTTGAAGTTAGAATATTTGAAAATGTGGGCTAGGACAGCACTGTGGGAGTCCTTCAGTCTGTTTAATTTAGTCTAATGTGTTGTTTAAAGCTTCTATCTTGTTAGGTTTTTCAGCAACATGATTTGTCAATGACAAGGAGGTAATATGTATGTCCATATTTTTTCATAACTGCATTTGTGACACTTTTTCACTAAGCTGTTCTCCAGGATTTTGCACTGCTGAGTTACATTCTAAAATTTCAAAAGAACTTAAAAGGTTTGGTTTGTTGTTTGTTTGTTTTGCTTTGTTTTGTTTTAGAAAATCCAGTGATAGACAAAGAATGTATAGAGATAGCAACATGTTAAAACCAGGAAAGGTAATTTCTCAAAAAAAGCTGCCCTTGTAAATGTTAAAAAGCTGTTTTAAAAAGTGTTTCCCAACAGCCACGTGGTCTGTGGATTAAACATAGCAAGGCAGATTGGCCAGCTAGTACTAAGAGTATCTATCTGGGCTACTCAATCAGTTCTTCCCAGTAAAAGGCATTGAGACAGCACAAGTCTGCTAGTCCAGTCAGGCACTGCATGCCATCTGTGCAATAGGAAGTGCCTTGTATGCTTCCTAAAAGATAAGAACATTCAGAAACATGGGATCTCCCATAGGAATGTAAGAGACATCATATGTCTGGGAACTTGGTGAGAATAAGAATGAAATGTATTCATAGACTAGGTTGGAATAACCTTGGTCACTTTTTGACATATTTATTGGAAGATCTCTCTCCCTACAAAGCCTCTGTGATAAGCAGACCTCTTTCTGCACTAAACTCTACCAAGTCTGTCTGCTTAGTACTAGTTTCTTTATGAACAAATTAAATTTGGAGCTGGCTATAAGAAACTCACATTATTCTCACAAAGTCTGATCGAAAACACATTACACGGTTAATGCATCCATACAACCCTCATGCCTTTATTATGTTTCTGTTGTCACTCTCAGACTGATAGGAAATTGTCCACATCAACCAAGTCTTCTCAAACAGGAATCTAACGGTGCTTTTCATTTCAGATTTTCACTGTGTTCATCACTATAACCTGGCAGAGAAATGTATTAATGGAGTAAACCGATCAGTCAGGGAAATACTTTCACCTTGTTTCAAGGGAGAGGGCCAGAAAATACAAGGTCAGTCTATGCACTGCTTATTCACAGTGGTGAACAGTGACTCCCAGAATTTTTGTCCAGCCCTGCAGAACAATTCCTATGAATATTTATATACATATATATTCCTTAACCATCAGCATGGCTGAGGGATTCATGGTTTGGCCCAGGGTCAACAGGTAGGCTATTTGATGAGGGACAGTGATACAGCTGGAATGTAGTCTAAGCCTACTGACTTCCAGCCTTGTATTTTTCCTTTCTCTTAGTTTAGAATTGGCTTCAATTTTAAAATAAATAAAACTTCTGCACATTCAACAACATTTATTGTGGACACAATATACAAGTTGTGCACACTATCTACCAATAAAAAGAACTGGAATATGCAACATATTGACAAAAATTAGATGGCTGAATACTTGTACTTTAATTCAAATATAAACACAGGGAAGACCTCTCCTTTTTGCCACCCACAGCAACATAATACAAAAAGCTCTTAAAAAAAAGGACCAGAGCAAACATGGTCTAGATGTCTATTTAATCTCAGCCTTTCTGTCCTCTTAAGACTTTTTTCTTCATTTTTTTCTATCAATATTATTAATTTTTCAATGATGGAGAGAAAGTGAGCAAAAAAGCTACTGTTGTGGTGCATCCAGGAAAAAGCAAACACTGAATAGTAAAAGCTTAAGAGAACATTTGTTTGCTTTCATTTCTACAGAAAGTGTTTTTATTCCATTCATTGTTTTGTTTCCAGAAAACTTCAGGTTTTGGAAGAAAAGACCTGTGATCTTGTGCCTTAGTTATGTGCTATGAGATAAAGGAAGAATTTCAAAGTAAAATAGCTTTTAGTAAGCATCATTCTTCAAATATATCCCTCATTTTGTCCACCTACCAGTGTTCATAGTTCACGACATGTAGCTGTGAGGCCTGGTTGTGCTGCAGGACATAAGAGTAATTCCCATTGATTTCAGTGGGTATTACATGCATCCTGCAGCGGGAGAGTAGGGCCCTCGGGTTTCACTGAATAGCAAATAGTCATGTAAAATCCACGGGTCCTATTCTTTCACTGCAGGATATGTTGAAGTCAATGGGAGTTACTTGTCAGATGCTGTGATTGGAAAAATTTATCCTTACAAGATAAAGCTGTCCATTCATTGTTGCATTTTGATGATTTTTTTACAAAGATCCTAGTAATCTCATTTTTTCTATAGAAAATATATTAACCTCTGACCTTCTTTATTCCACTTCATAATTCAATTTGAAGCTAACACCAACAAAAACACATTCAAAGCAAAAGCCCATGAAAGAAATAGGAGAAAACTGAATTTATGAAATCATATGATTTCAGTATAGATGCTAAGCATTTTTTTTTTTATTATTTTTTTGTGAGAGACTGAAATGTGGTTATTCTCTAGAAATGCTCTCTGTTCACACCAGGTATCCCAACACAAATACCCAGAGTTGATGCTACTGATCTCAAGTGATCTAAATAAGGAACTAGAAGTTGGCAAGTCAATACAGAATTTGGAATCTGTTTCTCAAACTTTTTCTTATGGCTTGGATTTTGAGGCTGAGTTCTTATCAAATCGAAGTTTGCACCTGAAGCAGAATTCAAACTTCTTTATTAGCATGTTATAATATTAGATAAAGGAAAGGGTTTCTTCCCCTCCCCCTGCCCTCTCCTACTCCTCCACCCCCAAGTTCTCTCCTTGGTAGTTTGAAAGCAGCAAAGAACTTAAGAAATCTGGGCAGTCTATCAGTTTGCTATGGTTCATTTTAGCTAATCCAGACATCCAGCACAGCAGGGGGAAAACTGCTGTATCTAGTGAAACAAGAGCATGAATAATTAAAACTCTGTTATTAATGAACTTCCAGTCGTTATGTAAATGAAACTGATTTCAAGTCTAATTTGTCAGCCTGAATTCTTTTTCTGTTCTCCTTTTGTCTAGGACAAGAACTCATCATAATGGACTTGATAATAAAACACTGGCAGACATGCTGTGTGCAGTGCCCATCTGAGTTAGGGCTTTTAGCATGGTTAATTGATACAGTTACTGCAAGATAAGTCTATAAGGCATTTAGTATGCGTTTACATTTTACAAGCTTTCTTTTTTTTTCTTTTTTTTTTTTTTTTTCTTTTGACAGTGCTAGCTATTCTTTGCACATTCCTCATTACCGGTTACCTTTACATGAGAGGTGGCTTGTAATTATGGGCTGGTAAATACTTTCCTTCACATTTCATGTGTTGTTCAAAGACAGCGGAGTTCAGAAAGGTCTGTGGGAAGGGAAGTTTGTAGTAATCAGACAATGGCTAACAGTCGCCAGGAGAAAAAGCCTGTCAAAGCACAACGCTACTGGGCACTAGGTCCTTACCCCTTTGTCTTGAATCAGGTGTCAGTCATCATCCTGCCCACTACATTTACTTTTATATGAAATAACCAGTATTGAAGTGAGCTCACCTGAAACCTGCAAAGGGGAATGCCTGTCTGCCAAAACCCTGTGTGGCTGGGAGGGCTTCCAAGTGTACTCTCAACACATTGTGTCACACACTAAATTGTGATATATAAGTTATTGTTTGTTGTGCCTGGAAGAGGCACAAATATGCCAGGAAGGGAAAAAGTTCAGTGCTTTCTGCCTCTCATAGGGTGGGACAAATACCAGCCTCAGGCTTTGCTTTGGATAGCTGTTGGGGACATTTCAATTTTCATACTATCTTTCCTCTCCTGTGCAAATTTTAAAACGTAGTCAGGGAATATTGTGCAGTTTCTTTCAAATGAGAAATTTTTAAAAGCAACTCCTTTCTGTCACACCCTGAGCTGGGAACTACATGGTGCTTTGAGCATTCTGTCAGAGAGGTTTGTTGTACTCACAGAATGTGTTAACAATCGCTGTGGGAGTATTATTGGTTGAGTATATCTATTAGATGTATATTTGGAGGATGCCTTTTAATATCTGCTAGCCTGACTTTATTATTTTTACAATAATAAGACCTAAAATAAATTAAATTTATTTTTTTATTTATTTCACCTACTTGCTGAAGCTTTGAAAAGTTCCTGTGACATAAACATAATGTAAAATCTAATTTAGTTCTAAGGCTAGAGCTGAAAAAAAAGAAAAAGAGGAGAAGGAAAGGAAAGAGGTTTCCTGTTTCAGGGAAACAAGTTTTGTACAACAAAGCAGGTGTTTATAGAATGCATCATTTTAATTCAGTGCAGCTAATATCCCAGTTTTTGTTTGGAGTAATAACAGCGTAACACAGAGCTGTAGCAAAGATTTGCAGGTTTCCTTTAGGTCAGTAACACTTGCTATAAGCATGTCAGGCTACTTTTTTCTTATTTTTCTACCCCATCTACATTCACCAGCTGGAGAGGAGGGGAAGGGGAGAGAGTTAACAGTTTTTACAGTTTAGAAGGCTTTTCTTTTTGTCACATTTAAACTAAATATACACAGGTGGCTAGGTGGCACTGTGGATTAATGTACTTCAGAATTAATGTGCCTGGAGTGGCTTGTATCACAAAGTGAGCATATCTGAAGTGCAGGCGTGCTTTCCCTCCTGATTCACCATGTGTGCACTCATTGAGAGTTGCATTATTATTATTTGTATTAAAATCAGAAATCCAATAGTGTGGTCACTACAGTCATGCAAGAAGGATATTGATGAATCTGTGTTTTGAAGCTACATACTGCTTTGCAGTCACTTGCTATTTCTTTTAACTGTAAGAAAGAGGAAGTCACATAAACTGCAAAAACAGTTTAAAAAGGAAAAAAAAATGCTTTTCAGGTGTTGGACATTGAGTTAAAAAATTTAAAAAAATTAAAAAAAACCCCAAGTACTTCTCCAGCACTACCAGTGCTGAGTGCACTATGGGAGCACTCTAAGGCTGGGAGTTTTGGGTTCCTGTTGAAGCAAAAAGTGTTCAGAATCACAGGCTGTAACCCTACTGATATCCAACCACACCAAGCAGGTAGACACACATTGCACGAAGCTATATACAAATTATGCCTCTCTGCAAACAGTTTTTAATGTAAATATTACAGTTTTTTCAGGGGTGGTCCTTCCACTGCAATAATCAGTAAATGTAGCTTCAACAGCAACTTTGGTAGAAGCTGCTGACTGCAGTAGTGTTTCCCTAAAGCCAGATGAACCTTACTTATCTACGGAGAAGTTTCACCCATTTAAAATATTTTGCTTCCCTAAGAAATTGGAAGTGGAATAAGTATAACCAATAAAAATCAATTATTGCACATTCTTAGCCTCCTCTAGTCAACTCCAGGGGTAGTAATCACTATAGGGATTTCTAAAAGGTAATTACTGTATATTGCTTAATTATAGTTTATTAAGATCAAACATGCTTAAGTATTTAGTTGATATAACAGGAAAACACAGTCTGTGTTTATAGTTTTAAATGCAAACAGTTCAGTCTGCACTGAGGCTTTAAAAAAAAAAAAGTGGTTTTTAGGATAGAGCAGTTTAGATGTCAAGACTACTGAATTAGCCACCTTCCCCTTTGTAATATAAAATACAGTTTCTCTGACTTGATGCCACAGTGCTTTATGATGCATGGTATATACTCATCATTATTACTTTCTGCAAAAGTTGAATGTTGTAACAGAGGGGAACTGTTCAAGTACAGAGTATTAACTGCAAGATATTTTTTCATGTTTATTATTATCATTCAAAGATGTATACAATTAGTTAAAGAATCAACTTTGTAAAGAATGAAGCGCCTGTAAAAAGCAAACTGATTAAGGAAGAAGTACCCAACACCTACTCGATCTATTTTCCCTAAATTGAAAATGAAAGCTGCCACTTCTACTAAAGGCCCTTGCAGCCAAGAGATTTCACAGCAGTTCAGTTAAAGCCTAGCTAATGAATATGAGTTACTTTGGTGGATTTTAGCTGACTTTGAAATTAAAGTCTGAAACCGTTGGATGCTGCTAGCAGAGCTCGACTATAGCAAAATGGACTTAATAAACTCCATTGTGCAGTTAGATCCCTAGTGAGATTTGTCTTACATCCATGACCAATTGGTATTATTTTTTTGGTGACTGGTACTTTTGTCTGCGAGACTGGGATTTCTGGGAGTGATTAGCACTTTTCAGCAGTGATTGACAGGTGTAGCAGCAATGAGACAATAGGAGGCATCATTAGGAATTCAAATGCAGATTTTTGTTTGCGTGCTTTAGGACTGATTTGAGTGGAAGTGAAATCTAGATACGAGGGCAGAAATCAGCTATTATTTCATCCATTTTTATAAAATAAAAAAGGACAAAATGAAAATATACTGAAAGGAAAAATGGGAAAGTGAAGAGGATAGACAATCAGATCACATTATTTTTGAACAGGATTCTCCTACCACGTCAGTTTTGGTGGGTTTTGGTTTGTTTCTTTCTTTCTGGGAAATCCTCTCAGACTGTTTTTTACAGCAGTTTTGAATACTTGTCAGAAGTAACAACACTACTTTGAAACTTGTAACGTTTGTAGTCGAAATATTTTTTTCCTCATATTGGAGAAAAATCACATGTAAGACACCAAAAAATAGTATCACTCTGCAGAAGAAATACATGTTGTTACTGTGCAGAGGCTTGAGAAAGCTGTCTCTGTTGCATCTAAACAAGAAACTGTAGG
>NW_010339278.1:10993-79276 GCF_000700745.2 Antrostomus carolinensis
GGGAAATAATTATAGTGACTGATTCCAAGCATTGACCAACAATTGATAATTGGCCATAAATAATTCGGAAATAATGGCATGTCAGGGGTGTAAATTATGTAAATGTAGTAGCTATGTCCCTAGATACTGATTCTGAGTGCCTTATAAGTGATTTTTTTATTCATATTATAAATTTAATATACTGTACATGACAATTTAATCTTGTTTGGCATCAAAGCTACTGAGATAATACAGAATTATACAAGCTTAATCAAAGAGGGAAAAATCAGATGAACATCATTATTTTGGAGAGCCGGTTTAATGGGAGTTGACATTTTCAAAAGAGCATGGATTATTTCTCTTTTTTTTTTTTTTTTGAGACAGCAATCTGAACTAGGTTTCTGAAGCAATAGGCTAAAAGAACAAAACATTGACTGCAATTACAGATGTGAAAGTGTACTTCGTATATTAATTAATTAAAAGCATTAAATATCTAAAGTCCGATTTTTTAAAACTCATTGTCTACATAAAAGATCATGGTTCTGGATTTTTATTCCTAAATAATATGCTTTTCAGAGGAAGAGCTGTATTTATTTGTTGTGATTAACTTCTGAAGTTTTTGTCATCCTTTCCTTCTCTGTTGACATCAACGAAGGTCTGTAATTTTGATACTTTAGATCTTAATACAGTCAGATTATATTAAAAGTACATTATATTACTTATCATAAATTGCACAGAAACGTGTAATGTCTCCCAAGAATAAAATTTAGGGCACGAGGGGAATGGCTTTTGTGAATGCATCAGCTCTGTGTAGTTTGTTTTGCTAGACTTGTTAGCATATGGGCCGAAAGATGTTGCAGAATTACTGTTATTGATGAAATTTAGTACTGATGATATTTTATCCTACAAACTACATGATGTTCACAAGATGATCATTTTACTACATATAGTTTACAAAATGCTTGATATTAATAAGAAACAAGTGTTTGTCATAAAGTCAGTTAGTTCCTGGGTACATTCTGTGATTCTGTGATCGAAGCAGTGTAATTCGAAAAAGCTTCTAGAAAGCATCAGGTAGGATAATCTGATACCAGGCTGATGACCCAAATATAGCTGGCTAGAGCACAGTACACACGTACACAGAGTAGTTGTTGCTGCAGTGTGATGCATCTGCATTAACACGGGAATGGTTTCAACTCTCCTCTCTACCTTCAGATTTTCATTCTTATTAATTGGACTTTGTCACCCAGAATAAACAGAACCTTTGAATTGGCTCTTAATATTCAGCGCATAATTTGTCTCCCACTGAAGCTGTACACATGTGCGTAAGGGTTTTGCTGATTCAGGACCTGGAGGGGTGTAGTGATATTAACATTTCCTCAGTAAGGATAGCGATAGTTAGGATGAACAGATAAGGTGGAAAAAGGGGGGAAGTGTGGGGTGGAGGGAAGAGCAAGGGACACATTTGTGAAAATGCTGTAGTTACCTCCCGGTTCCCCACCAGCCCAGCTTGGAGCACCTGCTGTTGCTGTGTGAGCAGCAGCGCCTGCTGTTTCTAGAAGTGAAACCACCCCGCCTGTACTTGCCTGTCAGCACCGCTAAACATTGCTGCTTTCGGTCCAATTAGAACAAGACACTCGCCAAAAAAAAGCCGGCACGTCAACATCAACATTATTTAAAAAGAACAAAAAAGCACAAAACTTGCCTGCCAGCTAAAGCCTTGCCCTGCCCCCTTTCTTTTTAGAGAAGAACAATTCTAAACCTATACCTAGCATGATCTTTTTTTAAATTTCAGTGCATTTCCTCATTTTTCTTTTGTGTGGTCTCATTTATATCTATCGTTAAGAAAGAAATAGAGATTTCCTTATTCTCACTTAGCATATTTTTTTTTCCCCTTGTGAGAATTAGTTATGAAAGGTTTTTTGGGTTTTTTTTGTTTGGTTGTTTGGTTTTGTTTTTTTTTTTTTAAAAAGGACGATTTCACCTTCTGCAATAGTCTAGTTATTCTAAGAGAACTAACTGGGGAAAAAAATACATCTGCTTTTTTTTTATGGGTAATTTTTAAATAACTCCAAGATAAAGTGGGCATATGGTATGAGATAAAACATGTAACCTAACCATATAGATATTTAGATTCACACAGCCTTTTTCTGGCTCTGACAGTGCTCTGTATGGAGAGATAAGGGCAGACTTACAAGGCTGTGATTCAGTAGAGGCTATTTCGACAAGTTTCCACTCTGAAACTCTGTTCATCAACCTCTAATTAGCACTTCATCGCTTTCAGCTTTGTGTCACCCAGCTGGCTAGAGGAAGATGACACCTCCAACTTGAACTGGGCTTTTTTCCATTTTCTTGGAGCTCATCAAGACATGTGGTGCTTTCTTAAAGTGCAGCTGGTGCTGGCACTTTCATTGTAAATTTAAATCGCTGTGTTTGGAAAAAGGTGATAAGAACAGTTTGTTTCATGTCCCTGGTGTTTAGCCTGAGGCAATTCCCAGCAAATATATTCAAGGCTCCTTCTGGTTTGATCTGCTACACTTTTTTGTATTATTATTATTAATAACAATGCTAGAAAATATGCACTAAAAGAATATCCTGCACAGTATATAAATTTTTTCCCACAGTCACTAAAGTTTAAAAGCAAACAAAACCACTTTTAGCTTCAATTTTAGATATATAGCAAAACCATGAACTTTATGTATAGGGTTTTGTTTAAATTATTTTATTAACACATTTTGGAGAAAAAAACAATTTTTTTTTTCCTATCCAGTTGTTATATTACTTGTGAAATAATGCTAATGAGCAATGGTATGTATGTACTTCTATTTTGTATAAGACTCTCAAAGTACTTATGCTTATAGAAACTTGTTTAGAAATCCAACTTCCAACATTTTTATCTGTGTCAATTATACTCTATTCTTATATGCTTATTTGTGTATGCTCATACTTAAGGTCTGGACATATACTGCTTAATTGATACATTTTCTGCTTTTTAAAGTATATGCCAAAGTGAGTACAGTATTAAGAAAATGGACTAAGAATTTGCCCATCAACTTTTCTATTTTCAAAATTCCCACATTACTATGTAAAGCTTTCTTCTTTTGAATATGTACCCTGTATTCACAACGTGGTTATGGAATCAACCAAATTAGAGAGATTCTATCTCAAGAGAGCAGTTATTGTATATTCAGTTAGGGAAACCTGGATACTTTTCAAACTCACGATTAAAAATAATGTTTCTTTTTGCTATAGAGTAGGAATCAAAAATCATGGTTGATAGTCTTTTTTTTTCTTTCTTTCAATATTTCTACTAGTCACACACCAACATAGCCTTTAGAAATAAAACTTATATTAACAAAATGTCTATCAAATTTTTACTGGGCTTTCATGATTTTCTGCTGTGCATTTTAATACTGTTTAAGACTTAGGTCATAAGTATTGCTGCACCACAACAAATGACATTAAAAAATCTAAGAAACTTCTATAATGACCTTATGGAGTGAGCACAGAATTGTGCCTCTCTTCCTCCAATGAGGCAGAAATTAAAGCACATATGAGAAAAATTTAGCTAGATCCAACTTTTAAAAACTGAGCCAACCCATTAGCTTAGATCTAATTTTACTTTCTGACTAATAGTTCTGGTGTAAATTGCTGTATTTCCATTGCTATAGAAATTAAATGCTCTGATTTTTGTATGTATGGAGAAATGCAACATATGTAGATAATGGCACAATCCTGTATTTATGATATTCAGTTTTTCTATAAATATAGATGTTCAGTGATTATCAATAGAGCTGCTCATTAAAATTCAGACTTAGATACGAAATGATGCCATCTTGTCTTAATATTTGAAAACCTAAAAATATCACTCTAGCTCTCTGAAAATCTGTATTTTAGCATTTACATACAGCACTTTATTGCAGTAGGAAATATTTCAAACAGAAGAAACTAATTGTCCCATCAAAGTATTCTAATGATTCAGAAGACCATTTTTTTTTCCCAGCAAACCAAATATTAGGAATGAAGTTTAATCTAAGATCTAGTGATGCATTCCCACTCAGGGTGGGAAATAACTGATTATTTCACCAAGTTTTTGAGAATCAATCTTGTTAGGAATAAGATCAAGCTCAATTGCAGTCTTGCAAAATTGATATACTCTTTACTGTATCCCTTATACAAATGATTTTACGTTGTAAAAGACTTCCTTTAATGATTGTTTGTTCCTTTGACAAACAAGTTAATTGTCCACTGCTCTATTCATCTTAATTCAGACTCGTTACCCTTCATTTTTCCTCTCTACAATTCAGCAGTTACTGCTGTGGCCTCACACTGCTATCGTATCCAACAATGTAAAATCACTTCACTGCAGTGCCACAGGGAGCTTCCTTGTGCTACCTGCAAGTAGCGATCAAGTAAATGGGCTATCTCTGTTCTACATACTTTAAAAGCTTTCTGGAACTTTCACTGTTACCTTCCCACCTTAATACCCAAAATCTCACTTTGGCAATTTTGTTTGTCCTGTTACTGACTACCCTGACTACCCCTGACCTGAGCACTGAGCTACTCCCAGGGCTCTCAAATTAACCCTCCTCCTCCAGCATTTGAGAGGTTGGGTATGGACCAAGGTATATCCTTAAAGAGAAACCTGTAACACAGGATGAGAGCTTTTTTGACTTTGAGCCCCTGGCTTCTGCCTTCTACTGCATGACCCCGCATGTCAGACATAGCTGATTTGGTACATGTGGGCATAGAGCACAGGCGAAGCCTCTGCACTGATTAGCAAATGCATTTGGTGAAGGTCTACATACTGGGAGTTTAAGGCATCAAGTGCACAAATCTTACATCAGTATGTGAGATTTGACATGTATGTTTCTTCTTGCCTCCATGTTGCCTTGGTTTTCTGCCATTGGTAAAAAGCTGTAGGTGGCAATTCTGAGTTTCTCCCAAATTTTGAAACAGAAGATTAGTTAGAGTCATCTTGTTTCCTGAGTTGGTGTTACTTTTACATCTCCCAGCAGCTGTAAGAACAAAGGTATTTTATAACCTTTGGCTGTATAAATATTATGTGAATAAGAGTTGTTTGCTGTTTTCACATATTTTGACTCTCCCTATGTAGTGCACAGTAGTCTTTCTGAGAATGGCTAATACATAGGATTGGATCGAGACCTCTACATGGATTGACAATTGTTTATAAATGAAGATATTCTTATTAAGTATGGATAAGAGATATTTCCTCACGAGGGCCCAATTCTCCACATAAAGACAAGAAAGGAATGGTAGCATGGATTATCTGTTAGTTTCTAGGCACTTGATTCATCCTTAGACCTCAAGGACTCGGCATGGAGAGCAACTGAGATAAATAATTTGTGTTGGCTATGTCATCTCTTGATTTTGCCAGAAAGTGACAGTTTTTCCTTGTTTAGTAATAGCACTGATGGCAATTATTATATTCTAGTATGTTTGGTGCAGAGTAACCATGTATCTGCATATAAATGAATATTAAATGGTAAAACAAAAAAAACCTCCAAAACAAACAAAAAACCCCACCAACCTATGATCATGAGAATGTTAGTGTGAGCCAAACCCTATCAGATAAACAGGTATGTGTTTTTTCAGTGTAATTCAGCACCACCACAATGATAACCTAACAATAAAAACAAAATAAGTACAGATATAAAGGTGTGAAACAACATGTTGTTAGAAGGAATAAAAAAGATTTAGCAATGTGTAAACAGGATAGATCCACAAGAGGCCAAGCATGGCAGTGGTTTATTATACACACCTACCTACTGAAAGCCATACTGAGCAGGATGTAGAAGAGAAAGAAGTAGTAAATTTGTGATGGCTGTTTTTATTATTCTGCTCTTTAAAAGGGATCTAATTTGGAATTTGCATTCCACAAGAGTTCTGAGGTTTTTGTGAGTCTGATTTTAAGAGCATTTAGCATCTATGTAACTCTTAATCATCAATGTACAAACATGAGCTCTAATCAGCTGCAGCAGTGGCTCAGATGAAACGTGAAGGTATGCTGCTGTGCTCTAGGTTTGTGCAGCACTAAAAATGGAACAGGTATGGAGATACATCCCTTGTCCTCCTGTGTGAGAACCAGCTTTGGTATAGCCATGTGCAGCTGCTATTTGCTGCTCTGTATTGGCAGCACAAACCTCCCTAAAGCCATTGCAGAGATGTGGGATGACAGGAAGACAATTGCTGCTTTTGCTCTCTTTCGTGTAGTGAAGCTAGCTTAGTAGTTTAAAAAAAAAAAAAAAAAAAAAAAATCACTGACTGTGTGCTTTCCTGAAGCTCTTTCTCAGCATGCATTTGCTTAGAGCTCCAGGAAGAAATCTTACCAATCCTAACATTAGCAAATCAAGGTGGCACATTTATGCATTACGAGATTGCCTTAAAAAATCATGAAGTTAAAGAACAAGAGGAAAGAAAAAAGCTGTATTCCTTTTTTTCTTATTATTTGCTTTCATTTTTATGAACTTTTAGGATATACTAGGATCATATTTGAAAATATCAGCTTTTCATGAGCTGGTATTTTAAGAAACTGGGGCTCTGAAAAATAGTGAATATTGTGAAATCTCAGTAAAACCACGAGTCATCAATACATACTGAGCTGGGCCAAATGCTCTTATGGCTTCTGGGGCAATGCAGGCTTCTAAACAGTTGCTGCCATTCTGCCTCATCTAAGCGTATTCCTGAAACCTTTGGAGACCTGATAGAAAACCTGAAATTTACCAGTTCTGATGGACAGTTATAAGAAACACATTGAAAGCATGCAATTGCCATTATTTTTCTTATATCTTGCTGAGCACATACCCAGTAGTAAGAAATCTAAAGAAAATGGGTATAATTGAGCCACAGAATAATAATAATAATACAGCCTTAATTGTAAACTTTAATGTGTGATGATTTTGAAAAAAAATAATGGAAAGCAAACATCTTTGACTTCTGGAGATTCATAGTACTTAGGATATACTTTATTTAAACCCATTGGACAATGTAATCTTGGTCTTGTTTGAGTCAGGCATATGAATTTCTGTGGGACTAGGATTTAACCAGTAAGTCTTCCAACTAGTCAATTTAAAAAAAAAAATTAGAACATGTTCAATCCTATTATTCTGCTCATGGATTATATTATTCTATTTTTACTGTGATTTTGAGTGCAGGAGATTTTATTTTCTGAGAGGCAGATGAGAAGTTTGTGTTAATGCTTACTATTTTAGCACAAAGCATGCTCTACTTAAACTTGATGGTCTGCTATGTGTTTTACATGTATACGTCCTGCTGGGGAATTAGTTATATGTCTACAGATGAGAGTAACTTCTCTCTTTCCCATTTCCCTACTTTGTTTTGCTCTTAGTGAAGCTAAGCTTCCACAAATAAAAACTTATATGTTGAGTATTTAGCCTTTATGCACATTTACAGTCTGTGTATATTTATAGTAAGTATTCTTAATTCTGAACGCTTTCTGTTTCAAAATGTGATTGCCTTACAGACCAGAAACAAGTAGTAATGGCTTAACTGTGCCAACAAAGCACTTCACATGGGGCACAGGTTTGGAAATGAACTTCAGCACAGACCTTGTAGACATCTGAACTCTATAAATCCACAGGTGTTTAAGTAGCCCTAAGGGCTGGGTCAGATAGCAGACTTGTTTCAGTATGACTTTACAAGGATTTAGTACTGTGTAAACAACACTTGCAAGGTTTTCTCTTTACTGCTGAGTAAAACCAGTAGCAGGAAGAGCCACCTTTGATTTTTGTACCATAAAAGGTATAGTGTTCTTTTATTCCATAAACAGTGTTTGCTAGGATGTTTTTGAGCAAGACTGCATACAAAATTAGAATTTCTTAGCACACATGTTTTGAGACAAGATAATATAAAACATAACATTCTTGAAAAGAAATTACAGGATCACTGAAGACTGGTTTTTGCTTTCTTTTTGTTGCTGTTGTTTGTTGTTGATTTTACTTTTTGTTTTCAGGAAAGCATTCAAGTCATTCTGGAGAAAGATAAATTAGACTAGTTTTACGTGTTTATGCAGTCTGCAGATCTTAGGTCTGTGTGTTTCCACCTAAAGGAATGTTGTTGCTAAAATTTTGTAAGCAGATGGGCTTATTTCTCAGAAAAGTAACCCCAAAGCATAAGCTAGCTTGCACAGAAATACTGCTGAATTTATGGTGGGGGTGGGGGGGGGGTTGGGGAGAAGACTGGCTAATGCAGAGTGCTGAGAAGAGTGTTCTATTTTTACCCGAAAATCTGGTCTGCTAGTAATAGTGAAGGATTTCCATCAGTACCTAAAAAAAAAAAAAAAGAGAGAGAGATACTAATTGACTCCCCGGAATAACGTGGTAGAACAGCTTGAATGAGGAAACTAGATCCGAAGAAGGAGGAGTAAGGAGCTGAAAGGAGTAAAACAGCACTCAGAGAGAGAAAACAAGATAACCGGAACCTGAGTGGAGTACAGTAATTAGGAACTGGAGAAGGAAATTAAAATCCTTAGGGAATTCAGTATCTGAAAAAGGAACTGAAAGAATTGAGGTTTATGAGAGGACAATTACTCCAAAGGCTTAATTAACTAACATACAAAGCTTGATTGAGGCTCCTCCTTGTCCTTGTTTTTACTCTCATGTATGACTTGAGAAAATACAAACTGTTTCTTTAGTAGTTAATGAAAGCTTATATATCAGCATATTAATCTATAGGATGATAGCTAATGTTTAACTCAGTCATGTTTTCCTGCACCATTTTGGTTTCTGCTCCTTTGCCCCTTATTGTTTAGATCTAAAGGCATTTTGAGCATAGATAGTATGGCTGGGATTTAAAACATATCAATTGCCTAAGTTGTTTAAATAAGTTTTGCCGTAGCTAGTCACAGTACTTATGACATGTGAGTTTTTTTGTATAGTCGGCATAGAGATTTGCAAGAATTTATTGTAGAGATTGCTAGATGATTGCTAAATTTGGATGGCAAAAAGGCACAGAGCGACAGTTTTCATTACCATCACTCTGTCCCTGGATTGTGCTTTCTTACCAGAAGTCTAGTCAAGTTTGTTCTATGTAGCCTTTTTTTTTTTGCTGAAATGAAGTGTTTGCCACAAATGTACACATTGAATCTGGTATTCTCTGTGTCTTCAAGCTGTCAGCTATCCTGACATCTGCCTACTACTCCCAAAGTCAGAGTTTCCTTTCTTAGTCAATGACTGCCCATAATGTACACAAAGGTATAACTTCCATTGATTCAACTTAACTGAATTACTGAAACTGTTTCTTGGAATGTGATGAGGAGAAACTTTGCACTTAACTGCATATCACATAAATTAATTTTATGAAAACATTCCTATGGCTGCATAAACCAGAAAATCTCAGTGATGAGACATGTCAGGAATTTAAGAGCATAGTATATATATCACGCAGAAATGTTGTCCTTTGTCAGAGAAACGGTCAGATTGTGGGTCCTGCAGTTTCCAAAAATATAATCTGAGAAAATTTTCATCTTCTCTGAGACTGGACCCAAATTAAGAGACAATTCAAAATATTCTAAATTAAGTCTTATCATTGTCACCAGTTCATCACTTCTTTAACATAGAGCCCATATATATTATGTTGTCTGGGAAACATTTGTTTTGAAGCATTGGAAGCCAAGAATTTTATTCCTGTCTTTATTTCCCTCATTCCATTCTTCAGGTTATTTGAAAAACCTGCCTGTTCACAAATCACATTATGTTTGTTGTATGCATTAAATGAAAGGCTTTCAACATCCAGAGCAGGCTGCATGAACAATTGTCTCGTGTGTACATCAGCTAGCATCCTACCTAAGTGCAATGAATTTGGTTTATGTTAATTACAAGGTGCATTTGACTGTATCTACATGATAGATTAACAGTTCCAAATAACATCATATGCAAATGAAAGGAAATATTTTTTTATAGCAAGGATGAGAAATACAGCATAGTCTGAAAAGAAATAGAAATGAAGTTATACCAATGACTTGCTAGTCTGTATATATTCACTCTCACCTATATAAGAAAACTTACATGAAATTAAATTATTATGATATTTATGTGTTATCTTTTTCAGTTCTTTCACTTCAAAGAATAATTCTCAGTCTGAAAATCTGAATGTTAAAGAATACACAGGAAAATATAAACTAGTACATACTGTTTTAAACTGGGCACAGGTACATTATTCTACATTATCCAAATGTGCCTATTAAGAGACTTAAAGAGCAAGTATACCTAGATCTCATACGGGGCTTCCAATATAGTTTTTCTGATGGTTTTTTGATGCTTCTTTTGGTGGTTTGAGGGTTTTTTTCGTTGTCATTTTGCATTCTTCATTAATGGAAAATCCTCTTCAGGTATCTACCTCAAAATCAAGAGAGAAAAATTGTAATAAAAAGAATTTGGTAGTACTTGTCTATTGCTTAAAATAAATTCTCAGGTTCAAAAGGATTCACTAGCAGTTTAGGTCTACGGTCTCACCAATTTTCTCTTTTTTTGTTTTGTTTTGGGGGGTTTTGGGGTAAATTATATAATAGATATGCAGCAAAATTGGATAAAAAATTTGATGTCTCATCTTCATCACTGGCAATTCATATGCTTGAGTTAATAATTGTAAAGACCTTGATGTTCTCGAACATTAATGTAATTAATGTAAAGTGCCTACAACAAATGGTGTATTCATGGGTTGGGTATTTTAACAAGGACCGAAAGTTTGCCTTACACTGACATTGTCATAAGGCAGCCTGTGGAGAGCTAACACAGGCTTATTTCACATTTCCCCCTATTAACTAGTATTTTTACTGTACCTTTCATTTGGAAATATTCTGCAGTTCCCTGTCATGAATAAACATATTACCTCCCCTACTTGCCTCTCAGTTTTTCAAGAATGACTAGCATTTGATGCTCTGTTTTTCATAAACTTCCTGCTTGGATAAATAATCAGGCTGTTGGGTATTTTAGGAGAAATAAAGATCCTAAAAATGGTTAATACTACAGAGACACACTGAGGAGGAGATTAAAATATTCCTACTGTACAGTGAGGCTGTGTACTTAAAGAGCCAGAGCTTCATGTGGCAAATGGCTTTAACCATGAAATAAGCTGTATTGCACGAAGTTTTAGCAACAAGGCATGCTTTCATTAGGAAGAAAGAGAAATACAAATGCAAGACAAGAGAAGATGTTTCTCAATTAAAAGGACTTAATATTGCACTGTACGAGTTTCATGTGTAATACACTTGACCAGCAAAGTAGTGAGGTGTCTATGTTGTAATGAAAAATAGCACTGCTGTTTCTATGATTTCTTCTCTATATTTCATTTGCTACCTGCCTATCTTTAACTTAATGTTGAGAATTTTGTCATATGAATTATTAAGACAGAATTGTGATTTTCTATTTTTATTCAAATTTCTCAGAACTGCTTGCTTTGTACAATACATCAAAGTAAAAATAAGGTTGAGACCAGTCCTTGAAATTGATGGAACCACATTGATATTGGTTATAAAAACTACAATAAAAATTAAATCTGGTTTTCCAGTACTCTAGTGAGATATAGAATAGGGAATTTCAAAGACTGATTCATCTTTAAACCAAAAGAAACTGTAGTTGCCGTTTCTAATCTCCAGGAAAACCAAGTCACAAATGTGGTGAGTCCTGTAATTTATGGTTTAGTTTAGTTGCACCTCTAATTAAAAGCAAACACAAAGCGTGTTTTTAAGTTCCCTTCGTTAGAATGAGAAGATACAAACCCTCTCCCAAATAACTACTCTTTCTTCTCACAAGTTGCAGCTCTGAGAGCTACGAAAGCAGCTGAAGTTAGTTGATAGAAAGTGGCTCCCAATAACTAATTCAGGGAGGTCACTGCCATTTCAGGATTTTGTATTGTCAGTCTATTTTTAAAAAGACAAGGAGAAATCAGAACACTAATCAACAGGGGCTGCCAGAAAAGACTATTTAAAAAAAAAAAAAAAAAAGTAGAAATGGTAGGCAGAGATTTAAACGGCTGTGGCCACACAAAGGAACTGACAAACTGTTCCATTTAAATAATAATTTTGCATTGGTTTATGTTTCTCGTTTCAAAAGTAACAAAATGGGTCACCTTGTGCTTTGGCGATCATTATATACTGCTTGCTAATCTAAAGATTGTCTCTACTTTTTTAGAAAAGTTTCTATTTTTTTAGGCATTGTGAACTAATTTACAGGACAGATTGGAGGGGTTCTATTTTTGTGTTTGTTAACAGTATTTCTGAAATAGGTATAGTAAAGAAGTTTTTGATTCCCGAACACTAATTTTCCTTAATATTTCAAAGGTTACATGCTTGTCAAAAAGACTACTTAAGTATTCAATACAATCCTCTGAATGCTGTCTCTGCATTCATCTGTTCTTAGTTCTGTCTTGCTATGATGTCGTCTTCTTGCTTATTTTCCGTTAACTGTTGTACAAAATGGTCTTTTGGCAATTAGCAGTGATGTTTTGAATCTGGCATGTACATATAACACAGCAGAAAACTGGCATCCTATTAAAAAAAAAAAAAAAGTCCATCACTATCACTGTGCGTGGAAAACTTGTTACATGAGGCCAGTTCTTCATCTGAGAGAATAATTTAACTGAATCTTGATACAGCTAAAATGCACCTTTGTTAAAATCAAAAGGACCTTGTGTAAATGTGCTTAAGAAATTCACCCAGGTAAAATAACAGGTACAAGAATTCAGTAACTATAGTGTGTTTTATGAGGTTGTATTCTCATTAAATTGATCACAATTTTGCCTTCTATTTTTTCCGTGTATGGAGGGTAGTAGATTAACAATTTCCATTTTTAAAATATTCTTGCTTTACAAATTAGTTCCCTTTCTTTCAGCTTTTATACTCCACGCTCCAGATAATAAATGTGCTCACAAAAGACTTGTCTGAAATAATGAAGCTGTTAAAGAACATTGTAATTTTTTACTTTAATAAAATTAATCTGGCCCTGTAAACCATCGGAAGGCAAACTTGCTCTTAGAATGCATCACAGTACCACATTTGTGACACTGATAGATAACTATTAACTGCTTTTAAGCTTTAAAATGCTTCAGAATGCCAGAGTAAAGAATCTAAAACTGCAGATCTTATTCAAATGAATCAGGATAGAGCAGATGGTTGAAGAAGGCACACAAGCAAGAAGTAAATCTCCTGTTCTCTCTTTCTGATTGCTTTGCCCACAGAGGAATAACGATTCAAAGAAAATCAGTAATCATGGTGGATGTCATTAGCATATTCCCAATAAGGGAGCTTACATAAAAATTCCCAGAGAAAATGAATGGCTGCTAGTATAGATCAGTGTGCAAACAGTGAATTTCCAGCTGCCTCTCAAAACACAGAATTTCCAGGACTTTTAGAAATGAAGTTTGAAAAACTGAATTAAAAGAATCACATGTTTGCTGAGAGGAGGGACAGATATTTTATTAACTAATGCAGCTGTTTTTAACACTCTCATCAGTTGTAATGCTGAGCTGAATAGTCACAAAAAGTTCTGTGCCTAAAATTAAGATATCAGCAAACCTTCAGTAAAATATAGGGAGAACCTTTTGCTACTTGGTTGATTCTGTCTGGAGAGGAGTGTGCAAACTGCTGTAAATCCCTTCCCTGACATGTTTTCTGATTGCATTATTGTGAATGCATGTGCTAAATGTCTGCTTCCTTGTTGGTTCACAGGAGTTAAGTTGTTCACAAATCAGTGGCAAAGCAAAACATTTTCTCGAAGTGCTGCAGAAGAAATACTGACCTAGACAAATGGCTCTTTTCTTGTCTGTCCATAAGCAATGGGAAGCCCATTAGGCAGTGTAAAGGAGCATAGCACTATCTGAACAGTCAAGCTGCTGCCTTTCATTTATACAAAATTAGGATTTAGCTTCTTTTTTTCAGCTTTCCACTTGGGATATTTAAACATTATTTTACTTTTTTTTCCCAAGGAAAATGAGCACAAATTCAAGAATTGCATGTAGGATTGTCATGTTCTCCTACTTAATATAGTTCAGAAAGTAACATGATATTGTGTTATTCCGATTCATTTTAATTCCATCATATAGCCAAGGTCTAAGAATAAATCATCACTGCTCTGGCTTCTGGATTAGGCAGTCAGCTACCATTGTTGCAACTGGAAAAAGCATGTCTAATTTCTTGTGTGCCAGGCTGAATATTTATCTCCTATTGGTTCCCAATACAACAACAGACCAACAGTCATTAAAATAAGTACCATCACCTAGATGGTTGATAAATCTCCTTAGAAAAGCAGCCATGAGACATGGTATTGACAGGGTTCTTTTTCTGAAATAAGAGAGAAAATAGGTAAGGGTGACCATGTCCCTGCAGATGCCATCATTGATTGTGCCAGCAGGAGGCAGATGGTTAAAGAATACAATAGGAACTGTCACAATAGTTTCCAGTTTATTATTTAAACCCAAACTTTCAGTGGCAGTGGACAGATTGCCTTCATTTTTCAGCCATGAAACATCTTCAACACTTCCTCAAAAAAAGAAAATCTTTTAAACTAGCACTGCAACCAATAATGCCTTTTATGTATACCAAGATGGTAGAAACTGTTAATAAAATGCCTGTCAACAACACATCTCCCTTTTCTCTTTAACAAAAAGGAGAGAAATCATTAATTACAGTTTCTGTCACACACAAAAGACACGGTTTTTGTTCTGGTCTCTTAGCACTTTAACAGCATGAATTCACCTAGTGGCCACCTATTCTGCAAAATTTGAAAGGGGATGTGTCCTTATCCATCTATGCAAAACCTTCTGAAGACATTGCATGTGTCTGCCTGGACAACAAATGCGGTATTTTGGGTTGACACTGAAAAGGAGGATTATGAATATGGATAGGATGCAAATCCTCCATCTATCTTAATCAGAATACAGGAATTCAAGCTGTTGTAGAAGGCGGGGAAAGGAAGGGGCAGAAAACCTTAGAAACCTAAGCTGTAGGGGCCTGATTCTGCTTTTACCACTGTCAGCTGGAGTTTTACCACTGAAGTTATTAAGGTCGGGATTGGACAGTAAATTTACAGGATCTTTTGTAAGGTTAGCATTTTACACACTACTCTGCCAGACACATTGACTTTGACTGAGATTGCTCACTCTGCTGAAAAAAACTGAACCTACATGTATTTTAAGTATTTGCTGGAAGGTGAACTTAAAAATCACTACCAAACATTCATTTATCACATCTGAAAAGTATATAATTGTGTAGATTTTTATATATAAAAATTAAACCAAATTGCAAATTTGAAAAAAGTGCACAGGGAGATGTAAGTAATAACAGTTTGTTGGGGCAGTTGTTATTATTTTAATTTATCTAACCAGGATAATGTTGACAAAAAGGTCTTAATTTCTAGATTTTCCCGAGCTCACTATTTCCTATCAGTTTTAATGGATGCCTGTGGTGACGGTAAAAGCAGAATACTAAAGAAATATCTTTTAAAGATTTATATTTTTTTCAGTTTAATTTATTTATTTCTGTAAACTGTGGTAATTGCATTTTTTTAGTTCTGTTTTTGTTCTGTGTTATCTAAATATTTTATGAGACCCATACAGAGGATTCCTCTCTCTTTTGAATGAAGTCACTGAAATCTGGCAAATAGTAAATCAAAATACATTTTCATTGTGAGCATATGAGACTTTTTTTTCAGCCTTCAGATCTAGTGAAACAGAAAGCAAATACACTACTTTCATTCACTCAAAAGGTAAATATATGTCTATTAGACACTTCTGAAATGTGTCATTTATGTGTTTTGGTTTCTATACATGTCTCATCAATTGTAAATGAAAGGCTCAAACTCTCTATTAGGGTCTTATTCTTTTGCAAAAATACCAGTTTGGGAAAAAAAAAAAAAAGTCATATTAGAATAGAAATTTAAGACCAAATCTTCAGCTGATACAATAACAGTGTAGAAGAACAGGTTACAGTATGTGGTTTGCATTATAAATGCAGAATATAATTCTAGAAACGAGTTTAGTCCCTTATTGCTCCTACATTTGGTGTCATCACTTACAGTACCTTGATTAAGAAACATTAAATTTTACATGGCTTTTTCCTGATATTGTGACTACAAGTAGACCAATATTTTTAATAGACCAATATTTGAATACAGTATGTACTAGAACAAAATCCATTTTAGTATCTAGCAACTTTAATGCCAAAGTTAAATAGATCCCCAGTAAAAACCATAATAAGCCATTTGGACCTTCCATTTCTCGTATATTTTGTATGGAGAAGGACAGTCAAGACTTTTAATCACTCATAGGAATGAAAACAAGTAGTTTTAGCTCACGTTTCACATTACCTGTATTTATGATTGTGCCAAAATCTGTAGTAAGGACCCAGTCCTACACAGTTAAGTCAGTAGAAATCTTATAATGCTTTTTAAAGTCATGGAAATCACAGGTCTATATTTTTTAATAATTGTCTGGTTCTGAAATGCATAGAGTTAGTCTATTCAGCATTTGCCTGGGCTATAGTCCTCTGGCCTGAGTGACTGAATTTGAAAGAGGTTTAATACTTTTTTTTCTTTGATAACGTAGAGTCAAATCTGTGATGTTTTTACTCTGATGTCAATGAGGAAGTTTTGTCAGAAGATTCATTAATTTGGGGTTTGTTGTCTGAGTATGGATGAGCTATAATATAGCTTTTGATTTGGTAAGAAACATAATTCATATCACTGAGACACGTAGTAGGAATGCAGCTATTAATCTATTGGTTCTGGAATATAATAACCGATCAGTCTGTGTGCTACGTACACTATTTTTACCCTGTGTGTTTTTAAACCTGTGGTGAGCAGAACATTTTAGTAGCATTGGCTAAAAAATGTCATGTCTGAAAAATCTGGCAAGTATTCAGAGTCATTTAATCTTTCACCAAGATCTAATCAGAATAGTCTTATATCTCTTTTGTGAATTGTCAAATGCTCACCACAATTTGTCTCCCCCCATGGTGGACTGACAGATTGAGCAAATAAGCAAAGAGCCCGAACATTTGATTGTAATTGCAATGTCAGCACTGTTAAACTATATTTATGAGAAGAAAGTTAACATCGTGACATTAATAATTTCATCAGTTTTGCACGTGTTTGCTTCATAAACTAGCAAGATATTTTTTATAAATTGTCTGTGACCAATACTTTGTTCTTCTGCAAGAAGGCAACAAATACCAGTTTTGAAAGAAAAGCAGGTACAAAAAAATAGGTTTGGCCCATATTGCTATGTTTTGGAAAGAAAAAAGCAAGATCTTTTAAATATCTGCTCCAAGCCATACTCTATGTATTGTGGGTTTTCTGTCAATAAGCAAAAAAATAATGGCTAGTAACAGACAATAAAATAGGCAGGGCTAGGAAGTGTAGTATTTTGTCTAGCTGTACACTAGCTCTAAAATCGTTTCAGGCAGATACATGAAGTCTTTTAGTTTTTCTGGATTTTTTAAACCACTAGATGCTCACCTGCAGTTTCAGGGATTTATGGCACTATACCAAACGTACTGGCTAATAAAGACAGTCTGTTACTCTCTAATTTTGGAGGGACATAACACATGAAACTGTGCAGCAATCTCTTACCTACATATTTCACTCTATAAGGGGAAACAATAAGAGAGAACATGACATGTATTAAAGAAGTAAATTATAAAGTTATACTCCTTGGTCCAATAAACCACTGTTGGCTGTCACCTCTGACTACTGAGGTGTTGTTTTACACTACAGCTTATTCAGCTGGGTCTAGGCTGTCCTTGGTGTTCATGTACCTTAGGCAGTATAAATGCTGTGATTCACATGCATGATCACATGAGCCTGTGCTGTGCATTTTCTATAATGTTGAATAAAATTGTTAGAATGATTGATCACATATTTCTTAGCTACTTAAATTATGAGAAGGTAGTTTAAACATATATAAAGTGATTCACAAAATTTTTAAGCCACTTGCATGTGTATTTAAACTCAGCTGCTCATGATTTTAGCACAGGTGAGGTTGACTCAATAGGCTTTCTGCTTATGCTGAAAAAAAATGCAGCTGTCAAAGCTATAGCATTTTTGAGGTGTTAGCAAACATACTGTAAAATTGAAATAGTAAGTTATTATGTTAATTTAGTATTCCCACTGTTATTTTAATTTGTAAATAGATGTATATGTATACATACACATTAAAAAAACATCAACTACTCACACTTACTGTGTCTCCACAAAGTTGCAAATGTTCTGGACTCCTTGGCAGGGAAAGAGACCAGTCTCACGGCTGTTATTTTTCTGTGTTAGCCCTTAATCAGTTATTAAAAGCAGCTAATAGAAGAGAAACAGTGAAATCAGAAGAGGAATAATATTGGGCAGTTATGTATTATTAGTATCTATAGTTCACTAAGATCTGGTAATTGCATCTCCCTGTGAAGTTTCATACACATACCTCAGTCAGAGGAACAGGTAGATAATAGAAAAAGACTCCTAGGGCAGCGTGCAAGAGACCTGTTTCCATAGGATCCAGCATATTTCTTTTTGGCTTTAAATCTGCCCAGATGGTATGCAGCTCCTTTAAGACACTCAGTGGTGTGCTGTGATAAACTGAGCCATCTGGACCCAGTAACCTCCTGAGGTTCCTACAGTGACCAGAGCAGATAGCATGGGGTTGTGATTGTTGGTAGATGATACACATGGAGAAATTAAGATTTCTACTCTTTAGTCACTATAAATAGCTAAAAAAACAGAGATGACTTTATTTTAATGGGGCATCTAATAACAGTGGCGACAGCCCATGGAAAGCCCATCTCCCACAACCTGAAGACTGTGGGAACCCTAAGATATCATCTCATGACAACACGGACCTCCTTGGCAGCTAACACATCCAGAGATTGCTTTGAGTTTCTCCATGGCTCTTTAAAGTCCTGAACTGCCATATATTTCTTCCCCAAATGTAAGTCTCATGCATGTCCAGAAATAGGAGTCTAACTATAAAAAGAAAGAGAAATAAAAAAATATGGAAATTTCTTTTGCAAACTTTTTTACTGATTTACCATTTTCTGTGGTTGTGGAAAGGCCAGGTACGGTATGCCTCACTGATGCTAACAGGGTAAGAATAAGCAATATTATGTACTTATGTATCTTTTACATCTACCTGAAACCTGGAATAGAAATTTCAGCACTAGACAGACTGGGAAAAAGAAAAAAACAACCCTCTATAAACTGAAGAAAAAAAACTTAAAATGGTAATGAAATATCCAAATCACCTTGCACAACTCCCAAATTATAAAAACAGGTACAGAGGATGTATCTTAATTCATAAAATGGGCAAATCACAGACACTTAGTCCAAGGGCAGGATGTCTTTCTGGATAAAGCATCTGTCACTTGCCTTTTAGGTCTCTGGAATGTCATCACCTCTTCTTTTAAGTGAATGCAGTTGAACTGTCTGAAATTTGACCACATCACAAAACTAGGAAAGCTTTGCAGTATTTTGTGCAATTGATGTATTCAGGTGAGGTCAGAATTGAGTAAACATGAAGAATGAGTCATTTGTCACTGAGAAGAGATTCCACTGGGAAAGTAGAAATGTATGCAGTGGGACAGCAGTGGAGAATTCACATTACAGCTGTCTGCTTTGTACCTGGCTTGTAAATAATTTGAAAGCTGCTTTCTGTGTATAAGCTTCACAATCATCACGCTTACTCTGTCTTTTCAAAGGAAGATGGGTTAGAGGCTGGTTAGTTGGAAGACTTGTTAAACTTCTACTTTTGCAGATTAGTTTTTCTCCAGCCAAGCAATGAGTTCACTGGAAGAGCCATACAAGGAAACTTACTGAGATAGTCTTAATTTCACCTGGCATATAGTAAACAGGTTTGCCTCATTTATTTCCTACTACTATGTCTGTTACTGACATAACCTTTAGAAGGTGAAATATTCATATGAAATATAAAAACAAATTAGTTTGCAATTAGTTTCAGAACTTGATGTGAATAACTAGAGTCTCTTGAATATACTAACACATAATGATTGAGCTCAGTGGAATTAATATGGATTTGTTATGCATTCAATCCAGTTGAACAAGTATGTATGTACAGTGTACTTAGTGTGTCTGCAGTGTGACGTTCTTATCAATCTACAGTTTATGCAATAGTAATAGTAAAATTCCTCTCTCTCTCTCTTCTCTGTCTTAGTGGAATAATTATTATCCAAGCTGTATTTTGGTTATGACACTTAGCAGACCAGTTCTGACATTTCCACATTTTAATCTTTAAAACTGATTAAACACATGAGAAGTAGATGACTATAGATGAATTCTCAAAACCAGGACTGGTGAACACACTGTGCTGAATAATTTTAACACACAGCAGAATGGCAATTTTCCTTCTGTCTCCTGCCATTGCTCCATCCTCAAACATCATGCAGGCCTTTGCTCTGCTCCATATATGTTGTCTCCTTTTCACAGAAAATCATTGAAATGAAAAATGCATGTGACTGGGGGAATGGGAGGGAGAAGAGTTTGTAAGAGGAAGCAAGGCTCCCCTCCGTTGCATTTCTTTCCCTGTCCTGTTGTCATCATACATCATTGACCTCCTGCCCCATTCAGATAACTGCTTTGTAACAGATACAGAATGAATGGCTTTTTAGCACACAGTTTCATATGAATTTACTGTAAATCTGTCTGCTTGCACTGTAGTAAAAGCCAGGTAGCCGGCAGGACCTAAGCAGTGTTGTTTGGTGCTGGTTTTCCGCCTCCCTCCCCCCAGCTGAGCCTATCTCCACATCCTATGGAGGATCATTCAAGCAAGAAAGCCCTTTTTAACTGTCATTCATGGAAAGAGTATTAGGCTGCATATAGTTGGACTGGCACACTCTCTGGCTGAGCCTCACTGATCAGATGGATTGTTTGAGCCAGCTATTTCTTACATGCAAACAGGGAGAACTTGTTCAGACAGTACAGTCACCCTAGAATGGCACGCAGGGATTTAGCAAAGTGCATGCATAGGACAGCCTTTTTAATCCTTGTTAGGCTCTTTCTACAACAGAGAACATTCAGGAATGATGAGAAATGGCTCTCAGTCTTTCACGGCCTGAAGAAAGAAACAAAATTTTAGAGATTGTTGGAGTTGCTGTAAGTGTGTTTATATTTTCTTTATGTTAATACCCCTATTGAAATAAAAGATTTAACCTTTTCCTTAAGAAGAACAAAAGTCCCATGTAATACACTCTGATTAATGCTTCCTGCCTTTTTCAGACTGAGCACAAGGTAGTGACTAATGACCTAACAGTAACATTAATTTTATGTACTCTGGCAGTATTATCTTTGTTTGGGAAATGAATATTAATGTGAAGACAAAATACACAGTGATAGTTGTATTTAGGAGCACCTGTTAGCTGAAAACAGAGGAAAGTATACTTCATAAGTACTCCAAGTAAGCAAAAAGGTTATTGGAAGACTTTCTGAAAACAGAGGGGCTAACTAAAGTTGAAAACACAATTGTTCACACTTTCCATAGCTGGGATTTCTCATTAATACATATAGTATTCATTTTCTCTTAGACAAAAACCACAAGAAGAGACAATATTATATTTTAAAAAACATAAATCCGAAGTGTACATGCATTTTTGATCTTATTGATTTAAAACAAAACACGACAGCAGAAAAACATGCAGCTGAAATATCATGATTGCTTATGTGTTTTTGTGACACTGAAAAGTGAGAATTACCAATAATCACAACAGCTTAAGGTAGCGTTTTGTTGTTCAATTCTATTATTGTCAAGGTGCAAAAAGAATGAAAAAATACTTCCATGTATTTACTTTATAGTACATTAGAACACTTTAGCTTCACAATTGTTTGGTTGTCTTTTTTCATAGTTTATTCAGGACACTTCTAAAATAATTCATTGTGAGAATGAAACCATTTGTTTATTCTTTGCCAAAATAAAGCAGAAAAATATAATATTTTCAAAATAAGTAGAAGTAAAATTTGTTTCTAAATAAAATTTAAAAATATAGAATGACAAACTTAACCAGCTGCATTCAAGTGCTTAGAACAAAAGACTTTTCCAGCAAAATGTAGAGAGTTACATTTTGATCTTTGATCCAAACCCCATACCTTTTATGGAAAGTGAGGCACTGAATAATATTATTAATTAATATAACGTCCAAATCACAGTTATGCTCATTTTATTTTGCTAACCAACATTTGTTGTTCCAGTGCTTCTAACATGAAATCAATCCTTCAAACAAATTAATCTCCACAATGCTGGTTCTGTGGGAATGTTAATCTTCTGTTGAGTAAAGGAAAATGCATTTATTTGGAGCCTGTGTGAAAGAAAAAAAAAGTATTTGGAGAGTGAAAAATGAGAGAAAACAAGAGAAACTGAAATACAAAGAATGGAGTGTCAGTTCATTTATTAAAATAATAAGCAATCTTTGCTGCTGGTTTCTTCTTTTTTTTTGAAAATTTAAAAAAATATTCCTTATATCTGCCACAGTCTCACATGTTAAGAAGTTTCTTGTCCAGCTCTACAAGAAAGAAGAATCATTATGATAATTTTTCTGTTCTTTAAATTAAATTAGTTTTAATTTCATCATACTCTTCACATGCTGGTTTTGTTCTGTCACAGTACCTAAAAACATCAAAATAAGTAACAAATAAAACCTGATTCATGTCACTGCTATCTGGAGTGCTTTTAAAGAATTATTTATCTGGAATTAATTTTTGCTATTAAATGTGTAGGATAAGGGCCATATCATCCATGAGTATTAATTACCATAGATGTATCAAATGGTAGTGGAGTTGATCCCAGTTCTCATAGAAGAGAATATGACTGGAAATGTCAGCTTCTGCTTGCACATCCTTTGGCTGAGGACCCCAGATGTCTGTGCAGTGACTATTGCAATAGCGCTCAGGTGTAGTCCTTGTTGTCTGGCAATTTATTTTAAGAGATGATCAAAAGGAGGATTATTTTAATTGACTGCTGTACAGAGTCAGCGTTTATAGCTGTATGAAATATAATCTTCTTTTATACTCCTTCTCTCTTGATTCTTGCCATTCCCTTAGATATACCTGCTCATTCTAACGCTTCTGGCAGTACTGTGTCACTCTACCAGTAATCTAATGGATCTTTGGACATCTACAGGAAGGATCACAGCATTAGTTCTGACCAGGTGCCCCATAATCATAGACAGGTGGCTGGAGAACATGCACAGATTGATTCTGCACTGTTTGTACAGCTGAGTCCAACAAGTTAGACTAATACTTACTGCTGCAAGATTCAGTGGGGACACTTTGTGGTTCCTTGAGTTTTAATATGTAAGGTGAGCAGCAAATATTGTGTCTATACCTGGGAAAACTTCCAGTGTGTGTAATGCATTCATGCCGGGAGGATTTGTCTCGTGTATGCATTCTTTAAATGAAAGTGAATTGTCACCTGCCGTGGTGTGCTACTTGTTTAGTTCTCTCCTATAGTTTGTAGTGCGATGTTCTACATCAATTAAAAAGAGATGAGAGAACAGTTTAGCTGAAGAGTTTTTTCCCTTGTAATCAACTGCAAAAAAGACCAAGGTCCTGTAACAGATTTCTTCTTCACTCTCACTTAGCAAAGGCTATGTGAATGCAAATTGCTTTATTGGTGGAGGGAATTAAAATTATAAAAATCTAGGCTTAAAGAAGTGCAAAATCAGGACTGTGTTGGAACAGGGACAATATAATTGTGCTATGGATTCCCATATGGGACTAAATTATCTCAATTTTAGTAATGTCAGCAGTTCTATGTGACTGCTGGAATGCAGCCAATGTGCCACATTTGCTTCATTTTCTAAGATGGTTCTGATTCTATACAACTTTAGTTACACAGAACGCTAAATTTGGTCTAGGTGCCATAGTGGCACTTCTGTGCTGCATAATTTTGCATGTTAATTTTATTTAATAGCAATGTAAAAGTAGCCTAGAATGTATCCTAATCAAAAGTAAAGTTACTATGATTTTAGTCCAGCTTATGGTATCTTCAGAAAAAGACAATTTAGTTCTAAGGGCACATATCAAGCTTGTCTCCTTTTACAGTGCATTCCATTCAGTAGCACTATTTTGTATCAACTCAATAAAGCTGATAGTTTTTCTGGGTAATTACCCACAGCCCCCTGCAGGACAAATTAGCATCCATGACCTGAATAATGCTTACTAGAAAGAGTTCAATGGAATTTACTTAATCAGAATCATTGCTTTCTCGTGGCTACACTATTTTTAACCTAGTCCCTATTGTCTGCTAATAGCAAAAATCCTGTCAGTGCCAGGTCCAACTTGGCACTGGGTGCATAAGGAGGGAAGATTATTCTCCTCAAAGGTACACACTGTATTTTTAAAGCTTATGGACTGTATTCTGCAATCTTTACTCAGGCCTTGCTTAAGTAAAAGTGCATTGAAGTAAGTGGGAGATTTGCCAGATGACAGCGTGTTAAATCAGACATTATGAAAAGAAGTGCATATATGTTTGCTAGGCAGTCCATGATTTATAATTTCTGGTAACCATGAAAGGCTGCTGAAGATGACTTTCAAAGGTAATTTTTCTTTTCTGGGCTTGTCAGAAGAGGAAAAGTTCCTGCCTGTTTCAAGCTATTTTGTAGGGTTTGGGGTTTTTTTTGTGGTTTTTTTTGGTTGGTTGGTTTTTTAATTACCTCTGATGTTTTCCAAATTATATAAAATAGAAATAGCTATTGCTTTGATGGCTTTGACAGTTCGTGTTTTGCCTTCCACTTCCTAAGACTGTGTAGCACATCAAGGTTAGTACAACACGGGTGAACCCTGCAACGGCTTAACCAGCTGCTCACTAAAGCAGACCAGAAGGATTGAAGAGAATTTCTGAAATATTACATAGATTAAGTGCATGCATGCACACACACACATACAGCCATGGCCACCAACAAAACCAGAAAAATACACAGCAGGAAAGTTATGAGAAGTTGAGCTACTGCTTCCTGTGAAAGAATTCATGTTTTATCTGTGTTTTCCTTGCACAGGATATCACAGGAATATGAAATGAGAGTTGGACCCAATTTGTACAGACCTAAAAGGCTTTGTCAGTGTTGTCTGACCAGTGGCTTCAAACTATGGCCAAATGACTTTAAATTCCTAGTCAAAGCTACAGTGTTAATGAAATCATGTGCAGAATTGTAGTCCTTTGATGTCCTGTGCCCTTTTAAGTAAAGGCCTTTTACTGTCCTTAGTGTGTGTTTGCGCAGGAAGATGTAGATAAAAAAAACTAATTTTCACTTTGGTGGCTCTGTCCAGCTCAGCCTATAGGAGTCAGAATAATCCCAGGTGAGATTAAGCAAGAAAAGGGACAAGCTAAATAAAAACAGTGTGAACTGTTGAGTAAAGAGAGACTCATCGAGACCAAATTTATCCTCAGCTGTATGTTAGCACAATCCAGTTCAGGATGATCCTGATTTACTTGTTTTTGTAATTGTCAGGAAGTATTAAGTAGTGCTGCTCTGTGAGGAATGGAGTAATAGCATAGCAGCAGCAGTAGATTTTATTGTTCATAGGTGCAAAAAAAAGGGAGTTGTCCTTTAGGTTTGCATTTCTTTTAGTTTAGCTGTAGAGACTATGCCAGGTTGTTGCAGGTAGATTTCCTCTCTGCCATCACTGAAGAAATACAATCTGCTGAAGCAAAGCAACAACAATTGCTTCCTCAAGGAGAGTGAGTACTCCAGTTTCAAATACATTAGATGAAATAACAGGTAACAGGTTAATTTATTTTAGATGAGCATCATATTGTTTATTTGAAGAAGAGATGTAATTACAATGGAAAACTTAACACTAGCAGAATTTACAAGGTCTTAGTCACTAGGGTGGAGTTTGTGTAGTCTGTTTGGCTTTGGTTGGACTGACTCATTCCCAAAGTAGACTGTGAAGCCTTCATCTTGGATAATATCACTCTATCCCACACCCATCAATTATTTAAACCTTCTTTTCTGGATCATCACATCAATCTTTGAATTAAAACCTTTCCAGAAGAAGACTAAAATCAGGTTTTAAAATTCTAATTTTTTAAGTTCAGTTTTTACTTTTAAAATTCCTTTAATAGATAAATTTAAATTTGAGACTAAGTGTGGTTTTCCCCAGCTTTGTATCTGTATGCAGAGAGGTTTTGAGAGACCATCACAACTGGAGAAAGAGTTTGGTTATGAAAATACTCCTTAGGAAGTCAGAATTTCACATGTCCTTCGAAGTTACTTCTCTCATCAGGAAGTTGTCCAGGGCAAATAGAGAAAAAAAATATATGGGTAAAGCAGCTTCATGGGAATTTATTTTGCTGTTTCACAGCAGTATTTCCTGCTCTTTGCTTTTACTTCTGGTTTTTGCAAAATGTTGCTAAATCAATCTTTCGCATTCCACCATGATATTGACAAAAATTATAAACTATAAGTATAATGCATTTGGCATTCTTTTGATTTCTAGTTCATATTATTCTAGTTCATATGATTAAGAGAAAACCTTAAACAGTTTAAAAATAAATGTTAAAAAGTAAAACAGAGTCAGCAGATGGCCAGGCTCCCAGAACCCCCTTTTTTCCTTAATGTCAATGTAAGAACAGGTCACACATGCAAAATATCACATTGAAGCTCAAATTCATTTATTAAAATAATGAACTTGATCAACCATTCCTATCAGGGTTATTTGCTGAAGATATTACATCAGTCTTGTAGACTTATTGGTGGAGGAACAAATGATGAAACTTCAGCCATTTCAAATACTCTGTTTATTGCCTGGGGAAGCAAAAAAAGGGTTATTGATAGTGTTTAATATGAAGCAACTATAGTTCTTCAATAGATACAGGTGCACAATACAGAATGCTTCAAGCAATATTCAGAAATATCTGTCTGTATGGGATCATAGTTCTTTGCCCAAGAACTGTTTACTCATTCTGGTGGAAAAGCAATTAGAAGTCACCCACACAGAAACTCAGAATGCCTTGACAACAATTAAACTCGCAGTAGCATTGATAACCAAGAGTACCTGTGAATATTTCCTTGATGAGATTCCTAAACCCATTTTGCCTCGATACACTGACCTCTGGAATTAAACTCTGAGGGTTCCCTGCTACTTACAGGATTATCACACTAGCTACCTTGGGCTTGAACCGAGGCAGCAGCACTCTTATCTAGCCAATGTAAGATCATAATTCTCAACTGTAGTCATGAACAAAGCACAGAATTAAAAAGAAGCCTCTTAAGCACCTCAGAAAAGTTTACAGTTCCACGGAATGAGGAACAGGAAGGTATCTAAAATATGGCATTTAAACTGGTAAATTACTGCACTAGTTTGCAACCACATAAGAATTAAAGCCCTCCTCTCTGACATGTGTTGATCCCAGTTGTATCCAGTGTCCTAGGTGGAAATAGGGGACTGTTTTTGTTTTGCTCATGATGGAACAGGAACAGCAGGAGCACTGTGCTAGCGTCTCAGGCAGCCACTCTGGAAACTGAGATACAGCTGCTTGTTGAAGAAACTAACTTAGATATTGACATGACTGCAGTCTGTCTTGCACCATGAGGTGTTATGGCATCTGACAAGACTGAAGGAAAAAAGTCCATTGGGAAAACATTGTTGTGTTTGCTGTGTATTTCAGTAGAGGACGAGTTGCCAATATCCTGCCATCCAAGATGGCCAAGATCAGACATAGTCCAAAAGATGAGGTAACACATAATTGATGTTGAGCAGAACTATTCATCATAAACTAGTGTCATGCTGTTCATTTATTACTGTATATAAAGGGAGTGGATACTTGCACAAAAGAGATATAGAGGGAGAATCAGGCCTCAGGAGCTTAGGGATTTCTGTTGGTGAAAATGGCACTCTGGAAGCTATTTAATTGGCTTTTCCTGTCCGCTAAACGTGTGTGTTTTTTCAAGAGGGTACCAGCATCCATGTGTCTATGACTTTTTTAGAAAAAAATATGAACTATCATTCCTGAAATTCTTAGTTTATCTTGAACAGTAAGCAAATATTCTGCTGTAATGCGAAACAGTTTAATATTTTATCTCTAAATCAGTAGAAGACAAAAATACATATTCAGTAGCTTTCCAATTAGTTTGTTAAACACTTGCCAGCTAACACCTCAGCTAAGAAGTGATGTTCTGACACTGATGTGCTTCATAAAATATTCCCTGAACCTTCAACAATTCTATGTATTGCACAGTGTCAGGGCAATATAAATAGTTTGATTTAGACATTTATTACTGCTGTATGAAGATATGGACTCCTGTCTCCAAGCAGTCATGATGCCAGCTTCATTTCCTATGGTTATTTCTGCAAATGGGAATTTTCACACCCTTCACCATACTACTGCTTATGCTTCAGAAGACATCTGGTAAACATCCACAAATATATTTCACTAGCTTCCTTTCAATTGTCTTTTAACATCTTTTGCTATACTACAAAAATACATGACAATGGTGAGGTCATTGGGATTTTCATGCCAGTTGTGCTAACCAGTATGATTGCACACATGCACTTTTTGTCTTTTGTCCAGAAGATTACTGTTATGGGAAAGGATGGTCACAGTCTTGTCTAGGGCCAAAGAATCTGATGGAGGGGATGGTGGTGGGTGGAACCCTACACAAAAAGTCTTGTATTTGCAGTGGTGGGTGATTTATGTAAGTGAGCCTTTCCAAAGAGTGGATATACTTAGTGTTATATTTGAAAAGCATGTTATAGTCATTAATAAACTTTATCAGTCTGTGCATAGTGTGTTAAGATTTATTTATATTTTGGTGAAGGTCTAAAGATGTTTGAGTGATTTTTAACAGAAATGAATTCTTTAGATTTGCAGACAGACTGACATAACATTATATTTGAGAAACAAATTTACAAATCAAGCAGTGTAGTATGTCTTCTATAGTATTTGAATGGGAGCTTTTTTATCAATAATGTAGCTTTGCCAAACACAGAAGTATACTGTGTGAGTCCATGACCTTTGGAAAATAATGTTTAGTGACATTAATCTACATCTAATAGAGGGGTTTGTATCATCACTTTGGTTTATATCTGCATTATTGTAGCACATAGGCTGTCACCTGCATTTATATAACATGAGACTGATTATTCCTTATCATGCATAAAATGCAGACCTCAGGGAAGAGTTCATTTTGGACCATTTCCAGGGTTATGTGTAACATGTTACAAGCAGAGTACTGCTTTTAAGGCTATCAAGTGCAATTTGCACTCTTTTTCTCTTCAGTATGTCTTACACTTGACAAGATAATTGCCCCCCATAACACACACACATCCTAGAACACATACATTACAAAACCATTGTATTGACATATAGATACAGATATCACTGAAGGAATGTAGTTGATATTCTTTATACAATATGATATATATGGAATATATTTTCATAAGTAAAATAGAATTTAGCAATTGCAATATACTGAAGATGAAGAAACAGAACCTTGCATGCATAAGTGATCCACTTGTCAGGGAAAACAGAATGCTCTATTTCACATAAATAACTTTAAAGAGGTGGTGGTGATCAGAGTTGGTATTTTATTGTGACGTTGCTTAGAAGTTTGTAAGTATCCTAGATTTCAGGCTGTTGTGTACCTATATTTCCTATGCATATATACAGCATCTAGATCTCGCATTCCAGTTTGGTGAGAGCAGTATATATGACAACAGGGCAAAGCTGGTCATGTAGAAAGCAATCATTCCCTTTAACCTCTGTAATGAATCGTGTTAGGTAAACTGTGACCTGCTTTTCCTTTGGAAAGCAGTTTGCTTATATATTCATGGCAGTAACAGTATATCCCATGGGAAACACTATTTTACATCATTTCACAAAAGTAGGTTCAAGTAATGTGAAATAAACATATATCAAACAGAATACTGCATGGTATTGTTCTACTGAAACTCATATTATGCACTTCTGAATGTGGATGGAAATAAACCTTTTTTCAAAAAGGGCTGTATTTGTCTGGGAGATGCATAGCATTCCTCTGCTTGGCAGTTGTAAGAATTATACCTTTGCTCGGTGGCCTTGATTTGTAGCTGCAGCTAAAAGCAGCTCTGCTCAGTGAAGGTCATTTTTATTCTCTCCTAAACCTAATACAACATGTATGAAATCGGTGACCCAACATACTCAACAAAATTTGTTTTATAGTAAGGAGTTCCTGCCGAGCAACCTTTATTCAGGCCTTGCATTTGCAACACCAGCTGTAACAACAGTGCGCAAGTGTGTTCAGACACCATTCTGCTTGCTTAGTGCTACTGAGTGACAAGACCACGGTGAACAAGGTTTCATTACATCAGTCCAGCCAAAAAATCTGGCTAAGCACAAACTGAAAGTGAAAGATTGACATTCTGGTGCAGTGACTCAGTGCTCTGTTCTGTTCACTTAAGTCCACATACAAAATATAGAGCAATGGAAACTTGCTGGGGAAAGAATTTGTTTCTTACATTAACAATGAAGTCCATGTTTAAAGTGACAGCTTTACAAAGACAAAGAATATTTAAACATTTTTATATTCAATACCAGCATCTTTAAATAGCTGTTTCTTTTTACCGATACCCTAAGACTAGATCCTTTTTCTGACTGTTTATGTTGCTGAAGTTACTGCTGTACTTCCTACATATGCAATCAGCGAAATTTTCCAACACGCCCTCTCTGTGCTGGGCCTTCGGTTGATTTTCAGAAAGGCTGTGTTTTTTCTTCAAATTCGGAATTTACTCATTCTAGCCATAAGTAATTTTCAGTTTATCACTGTTTCTTTCCTATTCAGGAAAGTAATTTTAATGCATTAAAATGTGATTTAAAATTATATTATTTATAAAAATGCGAATTTATGATAAGTCCAGTGAAGTTGGGTTTGATTGAAAATGACTGAGAGTTCGCACACACAAATAAGTGACATGGAGTTTTACATCCACAGACTGTTGATGTGTTTTAACTGTCTGTGTGCATTTAAATTGTTAAACCCAAGTTAGCTTAACCTGGGAAGGATAATGTCCCAGAGCACTTTTTTAGTGAAATCTGGGGCACATGAGGAACACTGACTAGGTTTTTATTTTGCTAGCTAATTTCTCAGTTGTAATACAAAATGAGTTGTAGATCTCTCCTGACCACAAAGATCTGGGAATATACAAATAGTTCAGAGCTCTGCATTTAATTTGTGTGTTCAGTAGTTTTTTGTGGGACCAGTTAGATGTAAAACTGGACAGTAACATTGCAAAGGTAGCTGAATTGTACGTGCAAATTGCACTACTTATACATGAATATTAAGACTATGCTACAAATTTATTTTTGTACTTGTAGATGCATGCATGAAGTTTAGAAAATCAGTCCAGAAAACTTAAAGCACAAATTAACCGCATAGATCAGTAAGCAAACAGCCTGAAAATTCTGCTGTATATGATGTCATCCCTTTGCTGTAGGTCAGAAATAACTTCATGCTGTTAATTATAGGCATTTATCATAGTTCATATGATTTTGTGGGGCCTTGTCAGTGATCAAAGGTGGTTCTTTGGACACCTGTCATCAAGTGAGTTAGTAATTGAAGAATAGCTTATTTACTGAATCTAATATGCCATTAAATAGACTTATTTTTCCCCTTTTCAGCAGTTAATGTTGTTGATAAAAGGACAGTTCTGTTTTAGTAAAGTTGATTTGTTGCAGTCAGGTACAATAATTATGTATGCTTATATATACACTATATGTTTGTGCATTAACACATGAAAGTTATATTACAGCAACTTTAAAAGTTCTGTTTTACACTCGTAACAGGCAGAGAGATATGAATTAAGGTAAAATGGCCTGTGGAAACTTAATTTTAAAATGAATAACAAATATAACAAAAAATAAGACAGTGAAATCACTATAATTCATGTTTACAGTGTGCCCAGACTGATTCTTGAAATTATTGCAAAAATGTAAGCAGAAAATTTAGACCTCAGACAAAAATGCTGCATTTGAGAGATGAGGACTGCTTTTATGAATCATAATGAACATATAGAATACAAAAATAGAGAAAGATTTGAACTGGAAGTAAAGTAGATAGTGCTATTATTAGGTTGTATTACAGGTGGGAACTTTTTTTCCCCTGATTCTCTGAGCCTGAAAGTACTTTTGTTCTAACCTTGCACCTGGATTCAACCTGCTTCCTTTGAATCCACTTGCATTCTGCCTGGGAAAATCATTTATGTAAAGAATGACCTCTCTCTGGGTTTTGCAGCTTGTTTGTGGTGTAGATGAGTGTGCCAGTTCAGAACCCTCTGTTCAGTGTTGACTAAGACCTTGAAGAGTTCTTCAGCCTCACTAGGCCACAGAAGAGCCTATTGAGACTGTCAGCCTTTTTTCCTGCCAGCTACTTTTTTTTATTAGGCTGATAAACTCCTGAATTGTTGAAAAGCAGCTGCTCTGAGAAGGATTTAGCTAATTCTCAGGGCGCTTCTGGGTGTGTGGGAGATATATTTAAGTCTGGACTATGAAGGTCCCTTGCATTGTTAGACCTAGGTGACCTCTTTCTAGATCAAAAAGAGGTTGTTGGAATGCAATTAAAATGCAGTGTTATTTTCTTGTAAAGCCCCAGTAACCCAATGAACAGTTCTCTTTCACCATCTTTTTGTCAGTTTCTCTGCTCTTTCAGATTTTATTCCTATTTCAAGTTTTGTCTGTGCCATAATTTGGTTTTACCTTATCGGAAAATGCCTTAGATAGAATTATTATAACACTCCTTAAAAAAAAGTGTCCTGTCTTTTAACAGCCAGTTCTGCAGAGGTTCAAGCTATTAATTTTCACATATTGCTCAAGTAAGCAGAACTATGTACATTTGATTTTTTCCATAATAATCTCAGATGTAGTTTTGTTGTAATGTAGTACACTATTCATATTGATTAACATGTCTGTGAGATATGCATTTTATAGACACATTCCAAAGTGAAGCATGAAATCGAACTCTAAATAATTAATTTTTTAAAAGGGTTGTTTTTTTCATTTCTGTAGTGAAATTTGTACTTACTGAAACAAAGGTTTGATTAAAACTAAAAACAAATTTACATTTGTAGGAGTTTCAGCACTGTTGTTTGCAATTTGTTATATGCCTTTACCTGGCATGCTATTTCACCCTTCATGACACACATCAATATCTTCTTTATGTCTGGCTATTACAACTCATTTAAAAATCTATTTTACATGATTCTTTCAGCCAAAAATGGACCATAATGACATAGGATAGAGCCTGTGCTTCATAAATTCTCCAAGAATCAATACTTTGGCTGGGAATTTGTCAGTCTCACAAAGCTATGCATCATTAAACTTTACTATTATTACAGTGGACTCTGCTTCAAAGTTCACTACCTAGCTGATATTGAATGAACCCATTTAAACCAAGGAAAAGATATGAGACACAGATGCTTCTGTACTGACATGTATTTATCCAGATAATGTTTAATTTATGAAATATAAGTAGCTCTTAAACTGCTTATTGGTTTATGGGCAAAGTTCAGCAATATCATCGTTAAAGATTATATGCTGATTACAAGTTATTGGCAAATGACTTTAAACTGAATCCATTCAGATTATTTCAAATATGACTTATTCTGCCCATAGGATCTTATACATTAATCACACAACAATGAATTTGTGAACAAACATTTGTTTGAATTCAGAACCCACATCAAGCCAAACCACATTATTAGGAGTTTTTATTGTTGCTAGATATAAATGGGTTTTTTGTCACTGTACCTATTTGTAATATGGGGTTTATTAGTAAAAATATAGGTATTTGTGGAAACAAAAGTACTTGTTACACACTGTTGCTCATGTGGTATGCATCAGTGCTTTGTGCGAAATATCTTAGTGCTCTTACTGAAGACCAGGGATTTTTACACGACTCCCAGACAGAATAATGAATAAACAGTGACATTCAGGAATTTATGGATGACACACAGAAGAAGGAACTGTTTATTTCTACTACTAAAGATTAGTCTTGAATACTGAAAATATACCCACAAATCAGGATTAGCTTATAGAAGGGTTATAAGCAGAATAAAAAAAATCAAAAGATGATTATTTGTATGCAATCAATGAAACAGGCTGTATATACAGTCTGCCTCACCCGCTTGCTTGATTGACCAGTTCCTGGATTTGTGAGCTATCGGACCCCTTTGGGTAGCCTTCTGCTCTTCTGCAGTGCTCCTGACCACGGGCCAAGTAACAGTCTGGTCAGCTGAAAGTATTCGTGCTGACAGCCATGGACATCACACTGCACCCATCATGTGCGAATACTTAAGAAAATACTTAGAATCAGGATTAGCTAAGTATTTCCTCAAGTACAAGGATCATGATTAACTGAATTGTTTCAAGGGGCTCTTGGTTCTTCCATCTTCAAAGAAACATGAAGTCTTCATATGCAAGGCTCCAGTGAAATCACAAGTTTCTAAAAATGCAAGTATTTTTGTTAGTCCCATGAGAAGTCACCTGCAAAAAGATAAAGGACAAAATCAATGGTTTGTTGGCAGGCACACACACAGGCACATGCCCTCTCTATCCTCTCCTTGGGGTTGCCACACCTGCCTGTCTGCTGTCTCAGCATCATCTCTCACACTCAGGAGAAAACAAAAAGGGTCATTTGTTAAGAGGCGCAGGTGTGAAGAGACTTTCTAAACCATAGACTTTGTGCACCTGCTCTGGGGAGCATTGCTGGGAATTGGGACAGGTGTACTAATCTCCAAGCCTTGCCGGGATTGCTGGCTATGGACACTGAGTGTTGTGTGTATGCAGGAGGAAACAGATGACTGCTGGTCTCGCTGCATCTTTGTGTTGTGATCCAGTGTATTCACGATCCAGGGCAAATTATGGTACTTGCATAGTGTAAATGAGCTGCAAAATGAGCTGTCATTCAAAGCGAGAACAAATTCTGCATGTCTCAGATCAGCTATAAAGCTTGCATTTAGAAAAATGCACTCCTGCTTTGATTACCTTGTCCATTTCTCTTCTAAGTCTTAAATACTGAAAAGAACAAAAATACACACAAGTAGGCTGGAATCTTGCACTCAAGTTTACCAGGCTTCCCTCAAACATGTTAATTTTTAACAGGTATTGGGTTCCATTATATATTTTTTCCAGGGTAGATTGGGTTACTGGATTGTTTGCTCATGTTTTGATGGTATCTTAAAGGTATCCACAAGATCAGGTGTACCGTTCTAGGCCCAAGTTTATACCAAAGTAACTGTGCTGGAATCAGTGTTCCAGTAGCAAAGTGCTGAAGATGTTGTTTGGAAATCATGAATGCCCCACCAAAACCTACAGTGCTTATACTTCATTTGAAGTGTTCTCTCAGCTGAAAACCAGACATATTTCTGATCTCATTCATACGCTCCCTTTATAGGTATCTATATATACAAAATATCTCTTAAATAGGTTTCTCAGCACAGAGGAGAATACTTGAAGTAAATGTAATTAATACTGCAGAAGTTGAAAGTAAAACAGAGTAGAGAATGATATAAAAAGGGGATGACTTACAAAACAAAGGTGAATGTGGCATGGTTGATAGAAGATCCCTAAGGTTTTAGAGAAACTATTCAGCTTTTCATTAGTATTGAGCACTTCCTCAGGGACACCAGCTACACAGAATTGGAAAGATAAACTTACCCTTTCACACACAATCCCATTCAAAACCTTTCACAGCATTTCCAAGTTGGAGGATATGATGAAGATAAAACTTCTGTCTTCATTATTGTGTTAGTATTATTTCATTTCTAACATACTCACATGCCTGGCATTTCATAGATAAAAGGCAATCCAAGGTCTCTATCCTTAGCATCTTAGAATCTAATCTAATCAGCACAAAGCACATCTCAAGCAAAGCCACTATAAACATATGTATATCTCTGTGGAAAAAAAAGTGTGAAAATGAAAGGTTCTCTAGGACATGTTCTTTTTTTGGTTGATTTTTGTTAGCCTATTTGCTTTAGTAATACTGGCCTGTTAAGGAGCAAAGAGTAGCAGTGGTCTGTTTTTAAGCAAGGATAAAAGGTGGAAAGGGAAGATAAAGAAAACTGAATTAAGAAAATGAGGAGTTGAAGGAGGAGGAATGAGGTCATTGGATGCGCTAGGGAAATGTGGAAAGGGGTTGACTGCTTGAGGCAGAGGCAGCAGCCTGGAAGAGAGTATGAAGTTGCAAAGAGACAAAAGGAGCACAGCACAGGGCAGGGTCTGCAAAGTGAACATGGAGTGTCTGGGGAAGCAATAGGAAACCAGAAAGGAGAAGTACATGGATTAGAGTCATTACAGGGAACTCTGAATGTGAAGAGCAAAAATCACTGGTTGTTTTAAAGAAATAGAAAAGTATTTTTTTAAGGTAAGTGCTGATGTTTTGAGCTGAGAGTGCAAGAAATGGATTTGCAAGTTTGAGATATGTGGAAGTTTGTGGGGCAGATTCTTCCTCCAAAGCACTTGTATAAATGGTGCACAACTATTGCTACAGGCTCTAGGTTGAAACAGCAGACGTGTCTTTGCATCAGCCCTTTGAGTCTAAATCGCTTTGTGACACATGCTGAATCTGCATTGGGTCAAGCCAAAAGAAACATCCCTGCTGTCCCTCCCATAGCCTACTGCCTAAAAGATGCGACCTTTCAAACCTACTGTGAAGGTCATCTTTTTATGAATTAAGTGCAATCCTGATCCATTTAAATATTATTAGTAAGGTTCCCACAGATGTGGTGAAACTAGAGTTTCATCTAGGCTGTCAGTGGCTACCAGAAATCCCAGTGTTTTAAAGTGGTTTTTCTTTAATGTTGCCATGTAGAGGATGCTGATATACTTCTCATTGACACTAGCATATCTTCTTTTAGCTTTCTGCATCTATTGAAGCCAGCAGCCCTATCAATGTTGCTTTAGTCTTTCAAAGTTCAGAATTAGGAGTGATTTTTTTAACTGTTTGCCTAACAATCTGTTGTGTTGACATTTGAGGAACATCTAGCGCATTTTGAGCAAATATATTGTTATGGGAACTTCCTGTTGGGCTGCATTAAGAATAATTTTTGTATAGAATTTTCTCTATTAAAAGCTCTACAGTGTTTTTAAAATTCTATATATTTGATATAACTCTATATTTTTTATTTTTTTGAATAATTTATTCTTTATTATATTTACTGTTCCTACAGCCTTGTTTTCTTCTGCAACATAATTGCCTTTTAGGATTTAGGCACTTTTTTAATGATAAAACAAATTCTCTTTGCTTTCTATTTTGTGTTCAATGCACTGGCAAAACTTTTAGAGGGAGTTATAGATACTGTATTCTTATGCAAACAGCTCAGAATTTATAAATCCTTTCTGAAGTGTCATTCAGTAAATAAGTAATATTTTCCCTAAAATTCATTAAGAATAAATGGTTAGTGGGAACGTTCCTTCCCTAAATCCATAGTGCTTGAAGTCCTTTCTATACTGACTATCATCCTTGCAGAGTTCAATGATTACATATTTGACTTCAATTTACAAAGGCTTACCACTGGAGTAAAGGTAGTATATTTGGTGTTTTGATATAATCTATTTCATGAGCACTACTGTCAATATCTATAAAATTCTCTCAATACACCACACGAATGTTAACATTTTCCTTTTGCCTATTATTACCTCCAAAGCAGCAAGGATGTTCAGGAGGCAAGAGAGAGAGGGATGTTTTGGATGATTTGTCAGTTACAACCCAGGGGATTACAGATGCAACTAGTCTTATTTTTGTATTTATTGTAAAATTAAATGTTGACATAAGGTCTGAGAGATTTGCATGAATACAACAACGTCATTATTAAACAGCTGGGATCCTTGAATTGTTCAAAATGAATTCCAGGGGAAAAAATGAAAGCAGAGCTCGTGTAATAGAGTGTAATGAATAGTGCGCCTTGTTTTCTCGAGAAATTATTCTGCACTCTTGAAAAATTGTCAGCAGTGCTAATTTCAGTGCTACTTTCATGTAATACTTTTTGCATTATTCACATGAAGTCTGTAAAGCCATGTAACGTGCACATTGATATCCTTTTTGCTATTCCAGGTGCCAATTTTATTGCAGAATAAAAATGTGTGCTATACAGAGGCCCATTTTTCTCCTCAGACAATAATGAGATATGTTTGTGTTGTTTTAAATAGTGTTGGTTGTCTTAAAACATCTGGTTGCAGAGAAGGGTTGTATTAAGCAAAAGGTTATGCCTGTCTCTCCTGGCATATTCAGGACACAAGGTCAAATTTTGCATTAAATGGGTGAATGAAGGGTGAGACGTCAAAGACAGGTGTCCTTGGCTGTGCTGTCAAATATTTAAAACCTAACATCTGCTGGTAAACTCCAGCCAAACCCAGTAATGGACCAGAGCTCTGTAGTTAGTGTATGTGCTAATTCCTTTCCCACATAGTTGGTGTGTCTTTTACACATCAGTCCACAACCTTAACTGCCCTCCTCTGAAGGAACCACTGGGCCTTGGGGAGCTGCAATGCAAAGAGCTTTTGGTCTCCATAAAGGTGGAGTTTCTTCTCAAAGGCCCAGCACTCTCACTGGTTTAAGCAGAGCTGCATCAGCCATCAGCTTTGTGGTCCATGTGTTCACCACAATAAGCAACTGCATGAGCAAGCGCGTATATGTTAAAAGCATGTACACTCACTGACTGAAATTCAGAAAGTCTAGTAAACATCTCGTCATCCAGACTGAAGTTAATATATAATTATCCTTTTTATACTACTGCGTGCCACCCAAATTGTGGTTGCATCAGTGTAGGTAGTTTCATTAACTCCTGAAAGAGTCCTATTGAATCCCTTCCCTTTTCATTAAGTGAGACACTGAAGGGTCAGTATAAGTGAGAAGCCTGAAACAGGTGGTACTAATTGTGGAGTCAACTATTAGAAATAGAAACTCCTCTGTCCTTCCTGGAGCAGCAAGGGAGATTGATGTTCACAGCTGTTCCTAATGCTATCAAACACTTACCACTAGCACACACCTTATTCACTAAGGGCTGCATAGACAATATAGATAAAAAATAGTTCTGCCTGTCAGTAAGACATCTTTAGTTGGCATTAGTAACCACACTTCCAAATTTCTGTAGTGAAAGATTTGTCAAAGATTTGCAGACAAGTTTGCTTCAAGCTCTTTCTCAATTTTCAAACCTACATTTTGTCTCAGTTTACTAAAATGGCAGAAGATGCCAAATTGCTATTCAAAAATCCCAAAGGAGTGACAAGAAGCAGTCTATTATTTTTTTTTTTTTTTTTTCTGTCTGTCTGTTGTCAGTCTCTCTTTCAAGCATGGAGTTTCAGCATTAACATTTAGGAATAAAGGTGCCCTCATCACAGCTTGCTGGATTCCAATGAAGACTTTGTAACTTGTCAATAAAGCTTCCAAAGTGTTGGAGGCAAGAGAGCAAAATGTATCAACATATTTCCAAATTTCTTTCACTCTCACCTTTGCAGTTCTTAGGAAAATGGAAATTATGTCCAAATTCTTGTCATATCCCTTTACACCTATTCTGTATGTCTTGTACTCCTGCTTATTCAGCCAAGTAAGGGAAGAAAAGCTAATGCCGCTCACTCAGTTCCTTGTTCTAGCTATCTGAACTAAAGGCTGTACACTGATCCAGGCTATTTCCTCACATCCATTTCTTCTTTATGGGTAACTGGGTAGAAAGATGGAAGGATGGTCCTTGCCTTTGTACCAGATAGGCCCTGTTCTTCCATAGCTGATTTAAACAGCAGGCAAGCCAGATGAGGGGAAAAAACTGACTTTCACAACTGGAAGAATGTAGCTTTTGTGGAGTAAAGGGAGGGAAAGTCAAGAATTATTTATTAGCAATGGAAAAGTTTCATTGCTATGTCAATTATAGAACTAGAACAAATCACTGTAATATCCTATGTACCACAGACTATAGACTGTCCTTGAACTGATCCCTCCTTAACTGCAACAAATCTTTCAGAAACCTGTGATTTAAAAAAAAAAAAAAAATCCAATCTTGGAAAACACACTACTATTACATGTTATGCCATATTCATGACTACAATGAAAAGTTCAATCTTGCTTTTAAGGTTTAGGAGACAACTTTATCCCCCTTAGTAGTACAGAGAGCTTTTAATAAAGCAAATGCTTTTCCTCCACTGAGCAGAAGGAAAAAATGAATGACTGGAAAAGGCCTTAGTGAATTGGGGCACAGTTCTAGGGAGGTCTCCAAGCTTCAGTAAGCAGAGCTGAGGAAAGCTGGGACGAGGTTGATCTAATGAGTGCATCATGACCCAATGAATCAATTGGTCATTCCAGCTGTGCTTTGCCTCTGCAGCTTATTTGAACTGATTTGTTCTGCCAGTTTATTGGTACAACCGAGTGATTTTCAGAACTCATTCTTGTTGTTTAGACTCTTCACAATTTCTCCCTAATTATGTCATCTCTACAGTCATCTTTATAGTTTTAGCCCCAGCACAAATGTGTTCATTCTCCTTCCTGTTGTGCAAAGTGGTTAGGCCCCTATTCATAGCAATTTGCATCACTCATTGTAAAACTGAAGGGTCTAAGTTAAAGACCAAGCTGTATTTTACTGAGGGAGCTACATGCTGATAGTCTACTTCTGCTCAGCAAATCTTCTGAATAAGACACCCACAGTAGAAATGAACTTTCTTAATGGGAAAGAATTTTAGAACATTTCATCATAAACAGTTTAGTATGCCCTTGACATATGTGGAAATAACAAGGATGTATAACACAGAAAGATGTTGCTGTGTGAATCCTTAAACTTAGGCTGAGCTAACCTGTGAGTTCAGATGTAGATGCCAGTCATTTGAGCCAGCTGTGCAGTATAAACATCCTGGGAATTAAAGTACAAGTGCTAAGGCACATCCCAATCTTTTTTCCACAGGCTTCAATTTCCAGTAAAACTGTAAGATTTTGTTACGGCCACATGCTTATTGGAAGCTAAACAAACTAATCTGTCTTATTAAAGAAAAAAAAAAAGACATAGCAATGTGTCATAAAAGACATGAAAGTAACTAAAATCTAAACTCATAATGAAAATTATAATTAATATAATCATTGGCTCTTTGAACATCCTTACTGGAAAACTGAAGCAAAGAAATTTTTTAAGTTTGAGGATCCAATCTCGCATTCTTTTTGGGAGGAGGCTGTTTCATACTCAGGTATCTTCTGGAAATTCACTGTAAGTCTTCTTAGATAATTTTGTAGGATTTGATATCTCAGGTCTAAATCACCACATCATACAATTCAGGATTGTTTTAACACCTTGTAAAGTGTTTCTGCACCTTTTTAAGGGCCACTTACACCATTTCTTACATGTGCATTAATGTGAACTGTGACTGTCCCCATGAAATTAATTTTGCTTAGTGTATAAGAAGTAGAGAATATTGAGGCAAAAATAGTTTTTTGATTCTTAATAAGTACCAGTAGAGTTCTAAAGATAATAGGATTATTCAAAATGTTAATTACTCTAATTTTCTCCAGTCTAAGAAGAACTAAAGTAAGGTATTGCCTCTTTTTTTCTCAGAAATGGCATAACTAAGTGTGTCTCTGAACTTTTAAATGTAAATATTTTATTGTTAGGATTTGTAAAAGCACTACTTTTTATAAGGCAAATGGTGCCATTGAAAAGAGGATATCTTGTTTGAGTTCACACACAGTGAAAAGAGAGAAAGGAGGTTAAATGATTGATTTTCAAATCTTCCTTAAATATCCAAAACTACCCAAGTCCAACTCACACTGGCAGACAGTGACATTATTTAAATTTTATGCAAAATATTTAAAGAGCTTTTTAAGGTAAACTGCAGAACCCATACTTAAGTATCTGAAAAAAAAAAGTTATTTGACTGCATAAGTACTGAATTTTTTCAGTCTCCTTTAACTTAAAATCAGTACCATAAAAAGTACTCTGGCTTTGTTCAGTGCTGGGATGTGGACTACATTTAAATTTGGTTCTTGTGTTTGGACTTTGCTCCTACAACATACTATTCTCTTATTGTTTGAGGTTCTTGCAGCTTCATGATATTAAAATATAAGTGGTTGATTAAATAATAAAAATTCCAGTTAGGCAAAATTTTTAAATTAACAGGTTTTTTTTAGTCTGATATGCAATTCTCTCTTTTGATTGTAGGAGTAGTTGGAGAGATATATCTATCACTCACTAAAAACCTTTGTTCAAGCATAATCAATTGTTCCTGGAAGTAAGGAATTGTTTACTTGCAAAGAAGACTACCACATGAATTGTAGGAGGATGTTGCAGGTTACTGATATTCCTATTTACACATATAAACTTTCAGAAACTTTACTTTTTTAATTAACATAATTATGATTAACATAGAAATGAAAATATTTTATGTTTTCATCTGGCAGATATATAACTTTTTTATCCCCTTCCCCATATGACAGAGGGTGGTTGTACCTCCATATCTGTATCAATTACAGTAGGAGCACATGCTACACCAGCTGACACTAATGAGAGAGGAGGCAGGAGGTTTAAGGAAGGAAAGTCGTTTAAGCTTTTATACCTGTGAAAGCTATATTCGCAAATGTATCAGCAATGTAAACTTTTCCGTATTTCCCTCTTTACATACTTCAATATCAGTTATTGCATCTAAAAAAAATCACTGCTAAAGGTGCAGAGTAATTAATTTTTGACCTTTCAGAAGACTGCAAATAATTCTAATTGTGTGATGGTTGTTTTTATGGTGGGAACACTTATTTCCTGAAGATGGATTTTGATTGACAAACTCATTTCATGTTAAAATATCACATAGCCATCAGGTGGTTAAAAGCTTTCAGCTGTTTCTAGCCTTGCCTGGATTTGAACCAGTGACCTAAAGGCAAAAAGCTTTGTATCTCATTAGCAAAACCCTCAGCTATGCTATGTAACCATTCAATTCAATTCAGTTCAATTTAAATGAAAAAATTTAGCTGTGATGTGAAACATAAGAGAAGCATTTTACATTTAATTTTCTGTGTGTGTTTTGTTTAGGCATGGGTAGATGGAGAGAGTTTCAAAAGGGAGATGATTTTTAAAAAATTAACTTGTAGCCACTGCCATGACTGTTTAAACATCAGAATACTCTAATCTAAGCAGTGTTATTTCCTGCTGTGACTAAAGAAAAAGCAGAAAAAAGCAACTTTGCTTCTTTGCTGTTCTAACGTATTTCTAATAATAAAGATCTTTGTCTTTGAACTTTCCCAACCTTACTCTGCTCTCCTTTGCTAAAGCCATTAAAATGATTAGAACTTCAAGCAGGGTTACAGTGTTAAAATGCTTGACTTTTCCCTTTCTCCAAACAGAACAGGCTGGTTTTAAACATGGCACACATCACAGTAATCCATTCTAACTCTTCTATCAGTCTGGCTAAATTTCTTCAACAGATTTGCCCAAAACTGTGTTAAAAAACATAAATCACTGGATTAAACTTGTAGAGAATGATGAAAGCTGAATTCATGTATATACATGTGGGGTACAAATGGACTCTTTTATTATTTAGCCTGAATGAAAGCAATAAATCTGAAACAGGTTTAACTGATGATACTGGTAATCCACAACAGATTTCATGAATGTTGTTGAATGAACACTGGTTTTGTTGAGTAATCTCTCAGATTAAAGAAGGGACAGATAACTTAAACAGTCTGTTGGGATTCATATTGTTTTCCTGTTTAAGTTTTGCCCTGAATAGAAACTATAGAAATCACTGCACTTTTTAGTTATTAATAAATAGAATACTTGTTTTAAATACCTATTAAAACTCTAGATAGCCCATATTAATCCTCTCCAGAGCAGACATTCTTAAGAGCAGGGAACCTCTTCATTGAAGTTAGTTTAACTCCATTTAAATGTGGAATTTAAATTCAGATTGGTAATTTTTGAGAGTCTTTACAGACTGTGTTAATTCTCCCCCTTGGATTGTAGGGAATGTGATTCTCCTATAATTTATTCTGTCCTATAATTTACAAAGCCCTTTGCTGGCAATTATGTGAAAGCAATATTAAGCTGCAGGGAACTCTTATGGTGATTTGAATTTTCTAGATAAGAAGGATTTGAGCATAAGCAATTGTGGGTGTGTGCTGACACATGCATTGTTACTACCTTTGTCTCCATTTGATAACGATGGAACATATATGGCAACAATATGCTAATCAAGAATATTTCACCAATGGGAAAAAAGTGTACTGAAGAGTGAATTATTATATCAACAGATTACTGAGATAACCAAGTTGGGCTGAAGCACTCAAACTGAAAACTTTGAAAAATAATGGTTAAGACTTGCCCTCGCTGGAATTGGTGAAAGGGAAAGTCAGAAGCAACATTTGCAATGACTGCAGTAGAGTTAGGAATCTTTGGAGTCTTCTGAGTCTTCTACATGGGTATAATTTGAATGGCAGAAGAGATTTAGAATCAGTATATGGAAGTTGATTTTTTTAAGGAGCTGTTTTGACATTCTTATCCTTCTTTATCATGTTTGGGTTTTTTAATGAGATACACAATACTATGCTTCTGGTTTTATATTTTAACCAACCCACTGGGCTCTCATATCTAAAAAAAATAGGTTTGTATGTAATTTGTGAAAAGAGCAAGGCAGATTGGTTACTAGTAATGTAGACATGCATATGTACACGTATTCATGCATACTACAGGGAAATCAGGAAAAGGAGCTGCAAACATAGTTGATGCATTGAGCTTTTAATAAGTATAGCATCACATATTTTATGTATTAACTTAGAATAATGTTCTGCACATAGTTATTTCTGTGCTTCTCATCAAGTGTCATTGATGTGTATATTTAACACATTTGGTTATTTAGATGTATGTTTATTTGACAGCGAAAAAAAATCACTCAACTACATTTTTCTTCAGTACCAATTCAGCAAGATATATAATCATCTGCTTAATTTAAAATATCCACGTTGTCTCATCTAGAACAATGAGAATCCTCACATGGTTTACATGGTTTAGGTTAGGCAGGTGCTTAAATATGTTCCTGAACTCAGTGATAACTATGAAACTATGGCACAATATTTCCAATGTCATAGACGTTCCTTAAATTTTACTTGCCTGTCACTAGGAGTAAAATTTGCCCCATGCTGCTTTTTCTCCTGCTGTGTATGTTTTAATTCCTGAACCACATTCTCCACATTAAATATTTCTCTATGACAATTCCAGTAAGATTTTCTAATCACAAAATAATATTTACCATCTTCCCCCATGTGGTTTTCAGAACAGAGGGAGCTGCTTCAGTTCTGTAGAGGTCATGAACCTGCTTGATGAAGCACAGATGAATATAAAGTATTCTACTGAGCTTAACAGACTTTATTAATGTGCAGCTCTAATACACATTTTTATTTAAATTCATCTAAAGGCTAAAGGACACATTTTTCAATTGTTATTTTGCATTTAGTTTTGTGAGATTAGTTTTGCATGTTTTTTAAAAAGAAGTGTGATTAGATATCTACAAATTACTTTCTGTTAATTATAGTCACTGCTTTTGGACTTTTAAGGGAAGCATCAATGAGCAATTGAATTTGAAATAGATTTGCACAAAATTCTCTGCTTCTTGCCCCTAATCCATACTTTCAATCTCAGTTTTTACTAAGACCCAAACTTTGCACTTCTTTTTCTTTGAAAGGTCAAAAATAATTATTTGAATATAATTTTTCCCTGAGTTCCTACTTCTCATCCTGTAATAGAGTTCAATACATAAACAGGATTATTTTCCTGCCTTGCCATTGGGAAAAACATTTTCAAAGAGTCTAAGTCTGTTCATCTGAACCTTAGTCATTGTCATACTTGATGTGTGACTGGTTTTTTAAAGGTACTTAAGTAACTAAAGATTTAGAGAAGTGGTTGTTGAGATTTTTCATAAATATATGTTGGTTTCAGTGAAAGACAAATGCTTTAATTCAAGTGGATGGTTCTGTAAACTCACATATTACTTATATCTTTAAGCACCTAAGCCTTTGGCACTGAAGTCTTTGGCACACATTTCCTTTGCAGTACAACTGCTGTGTGAGATGTTATCATCTTCCACTGTTTCCCCACTGCTGGAGATTGCTGCTCCCACTGGAGAGCAGGCAGGTTGGGACACACACCCACATCTCAGTCATGTCAGTAAGGAGTCTGAGGGCTTTACTTTAAACTGCTGATCAAGGCGCCTTTAATCTAAGCTCTGACACTTTGTATTTAAGCAGCTGAAAAGCACGTATGCATTCCATTCTCCATACTCAGCAGAGGGGCAAAGCAGATAGTGGGAGAAGGTATCTGGCAATTTTCTACAATTACATTTGCTGCAGCCTATTGGTAAATGCCCTTAGTCATGTGAATTCCCATTTTCAAAAATATCCTAGGCATTCCTAAAGGATTGGCTCTTATTAATATATTTAGGTGCTGAAAATATAGCAGCTTGTTGCCAAAGAGTGGCATGTTACAGATTGTACCAGTAAAAACAAAGCTGAAGCGGCTTTAGCTGCCATTTCTGTCCTAGTGTTTAATCTTAGAAAGAAATGGAGCATTGCTTCCTGAAAACTAGTAGTGAGGTGCCCACTGAGTAACTTTGCAGATGCAACCCTGCCATCTGGCACAGCCCCACACACTGCACTCCTGCAATATATCCGAGACACAAGCTGAAATGAATTGCATACAGCATTCCAGTGCTCATTTTATTTATCAGTGAAGAAAAGATATGTGTGCCAATTAGGGTTAAGCTGTCGTTTCTATAATATAAAGGAGCCAGCCAAAACAGCAGGACTTCTGTTCTATAACCAGAGCCATCTTCTGAAACTGGAGCTTCAGCTGCTCACCAGTTCCACTAGTCCATTTTCCTGATGCCCTGACAGGGGCAAAATGGCATTCATTTAGCTTGCCCTCATTGCCTTCTAATTGGTGCTAAATCTATTGCTGATAAACCTACTTAATTTCAGTACGTGAACATTTCATTTCAGTGAAGTTTTAGCTGCTTATGCTTTTAAGTCTCTATTTGTGAACTTTTGGCAGATGTCTGGATACTTAGCTTATAGTACCAGATCTTCAATTGCAGAAGGAGTTGGCATAGATTTTAAGTCAACTTTATACTTTTTGATCCTGAAGTATTCTAATTACGAAGCGTGTCAGACCTGTTCTTAGGCTGCTCTGTGGCACCAAGGAGTCATTGCATCAGCCTGAAGCCTGCATAGGTGCAAAGTCATCCTTCCCTCTAGCTGTGTCATCTTTGCTCGTGGTAAGGTTTCATAGGGAAGTAAACATGGTTTTAGAAGAGCTTTGCATCAACGTAGAAAAAAACTCTTCCTTTGCTATCAGAACATCCAGAATTCATAATTGATCTTTATTATGCTACTATATATACTTCAAGAAAGAAGTAGAAGGCAACTGCATCTTGTTGCATATAACCACTGCAAGCAAAACCAATTACAAGATGCTTGCCAATCTGATGAGGAAGGCTTTAAACTATGTGGACTACGATATGGGTAAATGACCTTGTAGTTAAGTGAGGGAAGAGGTGTTGGGGTGGTTAGTATACAGGGTAGGTTGATAGGAGGACGGGAACCACCAGAAAGACTAAATCTCACCCTGAGGGCCAATCTCAAGTGTCTGTGCACAACAGCACACAGCCTAGGAAGTAAACAAGAGTAGCTGGAGCTTGACACGTGGTTGCAGAAGTGTGACTTATTTGGGACAACTGATGCAGTGGCGTGGCTTGTAGGACTGGAGTGCAGTTAGGGTGGATGGTACAGGCTTTTTAGGAAAGGCAGGCATGGAAGCAGGAAGTGGAGGAAGTGCCATTTACGTGAAAGAGCTGTTCAAATCACTCTTCTAGGAGCTTTTCTAAGGAAGAAGTGGCAAGTTGGTTGAAAGAAGACTTTTTTGGTAGGTGGAGTCCCATGAGAGCCAGTGTTGAAAGACAAGGGAGCTCAGAAAAGCTGTCAGATCTCTAAGAACAACCTCCTCAAAACATAACAGCACTGATCCCAATACTCAGGAAAATGCTATTAGGAGAACATCTTGGTTAAACAAGGATGACTGAAACTCATGACTGAACTCCAGTGCAAAAAGGACATATACAGAAGGTTTACATATACAAAAGGAAGGAGAGGATACTAAGGAGGAATGTAGAAGCCTTGCCTGGGCAAGCAGGGAAGGTGTTAGGAAAACCAAACCTCAGCTAGAATTAAAACTGGCAAGTGAAACTAGAGTTGGACCTGGCAAGTAATATCGAAGTCAACAAGAAGAGCTTCAACAGCTGTATTAGCAATAAACAGGGATAACATGGACTTGCTGCTAAACAGGTACTGCTGATGACAGCAGATGCAGATAAGGCTCTAACTCATTGTCCCACTCTTCACTGACAAAGTCTGCCATGCCTCTGACTACACATACAGGATTGAAAGAGGACAGAAACTACCAGGAGTGGGAGAGGATCATGTCAGAGTTCTCTTGAGAAACCTTGACCAATATCAGTCCACAGGACCAGGTGGATGGCATCCAGAGTTGCTGAAACAACTTGTTGATGAACTGGTCTCATTGTGGCCAGTGAGCCGACCTTTCTCCATCATCTTTGAGAGGTAACGGAGATCAAGGATAGTTGTCAGTGACTGAAGGGAGTCAAAACTCATATCCATCTTCAAGCATGTCAAGAAAGACAACCCAAGGAACTATAGGCTGGTCATGCTTACTTCAGTCCCTGGGGAAATAATTGACTGATCTTGGAAGCAATTTTTGGGTACACGATGGAGGAGAAGGTGATTTTGAATAACCAACAAGAATTTACAAAGGTAAATCATACTTTAACAACCTGCTTACCCTCTATGATTAAATGAGTAGATCTGTAGGTGGCAGGGAGCATAGTGAGTGTCACCTACAATGATCTTAGCAAGGATTTCAAAACTTCCCTTGTATCTAAGTTGGGACATCACAGTTTAAATGAGTGAACTACTAGGGTGAAAAACTGGTTGGATCATCCAGCTAAAAAGGTAATGGCCTATGGTTACTACTCTGCTTAGAAAGTATAGTTCATCTGTGATCTATATGGGCACTGTTTCATATCTTTACCAGTGACCTGTTGGACGAGAAACTTGTCAATTTTGCAGGCCTGGGAATCTGGAGCAACTAGGAACTGGGACAATGGGACGTAATTAATTTCAGCAAGAAGAAATGTAGAGCCCTGAACCTGGGAAGAAATTAGGCTCCTGCATCAGTCAGTATAGGCTGTGGACTGCTACACAGCAGTTCTGGAAGGGAGGTGGAGATTTTATTGAAAAATACCTAAAACAGAGTCATCAGTGTGTCCTGGCAGTAATGAAGGCTACCAGCTTAAAGGGGTTGTATAATCAGGAGCATAGCTAGTAGATCAAGGGAAGTGATGACTCCTCTTTAATTAGCATTTGCTAGAGCAGTTTTGCCCCCGCCCCGGTACAAGACAGACATTAAAAAACTAGATCAAATTCAGCAGAGGGCCTACAAGATTGACTGTCATAGATTGGAGCTCTTGGCCTGTGAGGAGAGGCTGAGGAAATGGATCTTCTTCACCCTGAAGAAGGGATGGCTCCAAGGGGATCTAACAGCAGCCTTCCAATATCTACAATGAGGTTACAGAAAAGATGTAGCCAAGCTCTTTACAGAGATGTACAACAAGATCATGAGAGTTAACAGTCATAAACTGGTATAGAGAAGGTTTTGTCTAGATGCAAGAATTTTTTATTTGTGCTATGAAAATAATTAGTCTTTGGAGCAGATTGCCCAGAGAGGTTGTGGGATTATCCAAGAGAAGGGATGTTCAAGTCTAAATTCCTGCTTAAGGCTAAATGCTTAATTGTTTGGTCCAAATTCAGTGTTGAGACAGATTTAAGCAGTAATTTAGACTAAGTGACTTTGCCAGGTCCTTTCCAGCCTGAATGTTTCTATGATTTTTGATTTTCAAAGGTTAGACATGCAAACTCTTATTAAGCAAACTGTTAATCTTTACGTGTTGTTGGCTTGTAGGCCAGATCACATGTACAAAATCTTCAGGATCTGTTCCACTTTGCCTAAGAGCAAATATACATTATGAGAAAAGAGGTAAAGAGAAAAAAATTCCAAGGGTAATAATTTGGTGGTGTTTCAGCCTACTTGCTTCTCTGTGCTTTATCATCCAGCCACCATAAGCTAACATTGCATTTCTTCACATCAAAGAAGAATTGATACATTTTGTTGACTTCTGAGGTGCTGAAGATTTCTGCAGTAGCTTGGGAAGAAGAAGCTGTTAGCACAGGTGGTTCTGTAATTGTGATGTGTTGGGAGAACTCAGTATTAAATGTTCCTCTGACTAGTGCTTGCTCATACATGCACTATGATGAGGGGTAGGATTCAAATTAGTACATTGCCCTGAAATATAAATTATGTAAGAGCCGAGGCTGGTTCAGGTGCCAGATGGGTCAGATAGATTACACTTGATTACCCACCTGGGTCAGGTATCCTGGTACAGATCCATTCTTAGCTGCAATATACAAGAGTAGAATTCAAAGTGGAGTGGGGATATTATGTTGCAGTGTCCTTGTCAGTTTAATACAGACCTGTAGCATTACATTATTGTGATTCATTTGATTTATGCTGGAAAACACAGATAGGTGATTTAGTCTGCTGTTCGTGAAACTCAGCTGTTAGGAATAACCCCAGCTGTGTGGCTTGGAGCAATGTGATGTTCAGCAGCCCTTCGCTACCCAGACCTTGAGACAACAGAGTTTAGGAGTAAAAAGAGGGAGGGGAAACACTGATGAAGTTGTTGCCTCATCTAAATTCTTGAATGAAATGGACAGTTAGGAGTTGTCAGCTACTACGTGGGCATAAATTCATAAAATGTCCAAATGCTACAGAAGCATTTAATGCCCTACCAGCAGCTCCAGCTCTTACTTTTCCATATCGTGGCTGAACTAGTCACTTTATGGAGTTTGTGCATACACACAAATATCTGAGGATCTGATTTTTAGGAGGAAATTGTGCTCTATCTTTGTATGTAGTAAAAGTAATGTAGATTCTAGGGGCAGCACAAAGGAAAACTGCTGTTCAGGAATCCAAATCCAGGTGGCTCTTCTCAAGCCAATTTGGCGCTTCAGAACAGCAGCAACTTTTATGGATTTGGCATTTCTTTTCTTTTTTTTTTTTTTTTTTGGACCTGTGCATATGTCATGCAAAAGAAATTGCTGAGTCCTCAGACTTATGAAGCTTTTAGAGATTTTGCCATCCATTAAATTTCTACATAATAAGTGAGATGTAAGTGCTAAGTTTGGATCATGGTACCAAAGATAACTGATAGAAGCCCTGCAGCTATCCACTGACTTTAGCTAAATTTAAAACTTTCATTCATAAATACAGATTAAGAGAGCATACAGACTGTTATAGCATAGCTGCAGTCCCGGCACACAAACGAATGTGTGTGCACACATGCACACACAATTAAAAGGTAACCTCTAACTCAGGGAAGTTTTATACTCAGAAGGCTCTAAAGACTCCCTGGTACAGTCCCTGTGATTGTAGAGCTGAGTATCCGCCATCGTGTTTTATCGAGCCACTCAAGGGGAATTTTAAATGCACGCGGAAAATGTCTGCCTACACCTAGAGTTCTGACTGCATCCACCAAATGAAAATGAGGATATTCAGTCTTAAACAAAGCATTTTTTATTTTTATAAAGAAATCAAAACCAGTTGCAATTAAATAGCAAACAAAGGAAGAACTGGAATCTATAAAACTTCAGGGGCAATATTTAAACCAACTAAACTAAAATCAGTTCAGTATTTCTCTGCTGTATTTATATACAAGTGCACTTATTTTTAAAGTACCCTAACACTTAATTTTGCTTTCAGTTGTATTTTTTTATTTGGATTACATATGGTATTGTGAGAGGATGTTTCAGAAAGCCATAAAGTGTTCTTGCCTGTAAAAGCAATGTCCTTTCTTGTTAATGCCAAGAATGCTTTTCCCAAAACAGTTGTACACTGTAGCTGCTAATGAGGAAAACACTGCAAGTACCTCATTCAAATGTTTTCTTTTGTTTATCTACAGGGAGTTTACTCTGTAATAGTGAAGAATCCCTGAGTCTCAATGAGTCTGAAAGTACTCATATTCTGCCAAGAATAAAGTTGTAAAGCTTTGTGTGCCAACACTTTAAATTAATCTAAAACAATGCAAAGGGGACTTTGTCATCTTGGAAGGCTTTTTAAAGCCTCATCACTATTGTCCCAATTAATAAGAATATTCCGTATCATTCACATGGCTGCCTTCCTCTATCGCCAATTATACTTTCGATGGATGATGTCCCTCTGAGGACGTATGTCGGAACTGATAGAAAGGATATAAGCCTGTGACAAAATATACCTTCACACCAGTAGCTTTGCAGCACATTGCTGGTTTCCTAGGCAGCTCTGCTTACTCACAACCTTCTTTCCTTAGCATCACTTAGTGCCCAATGCTAGTCAGTCCCTTTAGATGGCTTTTACTAAGTAGATAGTGCATTAATTAGGCATACAAATTGAGAGACTATCTTTGATGGTGAAACAAGATTAAAATACCCATGCTCACATTTCAGTTCCATGCATAAAACATAAATAATGCAGTAACCATCCTCAGCATTACTGACAGCGTCACATTTTTCTCTGTTGAATAGTACTCTAAAAACTACATCTCCTGCAAACTTTAAAAAAAAGAGAAAAAAAAGGCCATAAACAAAATATCATGCCTGCCAAAAGTCTTTTCTTTATGTTCCCATCCACAGGGCCCTTAGTCACAGTTCTGGTCCAGGATTTCCTCATGAGATGCTGTTTAAGAGCTTTAAAAAAAACCAAACAATGCCATTCCCATGATATATGCAGTTTTAAAATCTGTATTTCTGTATGGCCTAGGCTGCTGTATTTTGTTATAAATATGTGAAATCAATAGATTGCCCAGGTCTCCATTTTTACAGGGGATACTGCATCATTAAGTACTGAAAGAATATAATGTAACTATTCAAACTGCTTAAAATATTTCGTAACCATAAATTATTATCCAAAAATATTTTTTGAGTAGATAAAAAGAGTTGTCAATTCTGCATAGTGAATGCCTCATAAGGGGCTCATTTATGGTTGAAAACTGAATAAAAGCAGTAAATTAAGAACAGACGTAACCATAGAGAAGCTGTAATCCACAGCAGATTTCCTTGGTGAATGAAGTATTGTTGTGTGGATTTATCCTCCTTGCTTGTACAGTTAACCAGTCACATCTGTGGCCAAAGTGCTGTCTGTGCACACAGACAAGTTGGGTTCAGTAACCCCATGGAGGTAAGCACATGCTGGTTTACACTGTATTGATAAAGTGCAAAATAAACTTCACGGGCTGTTTCATTGGGGCATGCTATGCTGAAGGGCATATACGATATTGAAACTGAATTCCTGTGACTTGGAGATATAAAAATGCTAGGATGTTTGAAAAACTGGAAGCAAGAGCATGTTTCTCCTAGATTTTATATTAGTATTGCAGGCCTTGTTTTCTGGCAAATTACAACAGACTGTGTCGCTGACTCACAGAATTAGTGTTTGTACTTCCTAAATAAGATAATGAATGGGAGCTGCTTGAGCTATAGTGTTTGTGAAGGGAAAGTCACTTGTTATAAATATTCATTTGGCAAAATGTAAATAGTTTTATAGGAGTGTAAACTCTTACAAGTTATTTGATTCAGTACAGTTGTCTCTTCCATATTGTTTCTCACAAATGCACATAATGAACCAGCCAGGATGACATGTAGACTTGACAGTGAATTAGTTTGGCCTTATTGCTGTTTGTTTAACTTTGTGATTACACAACAATCAGATAACTCATCTTCTTTGTCTTGAGAAAGCTACAGCAAGTTCCATATTTCTTAAGTCTCTCCATTTCATTGCTTGTTCTAGTACTTCAGCGTTATCATTGGACACTAATTTTGATTTTACATCAGGAGGTTGTATCTATTGCGAGATCACCAGCTTATTAACTCAGAACACTCACAAAAAAAGGAAGATCTTTGTGAATTTCTTTTCATTATTGAGAGTTTTTTTCATTATAAGGAGTGCTTCCCTGACAATGATAGATTTCATTTCAAGTAAATAAACTTCTTTCTAGCTGCATCTGAAACAGAATTTTAAAAAATATGGTAAAGACAGCAACAAATGTTTTTTTTTAAATTCATCACATTGGTCATTTAATACCCACTGTCTTCATAAAGATTTTATTTTCTTTATCTAAGGATAAAAATACATCAAGATTTATGTTTCATCTTTAATTCATGTTGCAGAGAACATAGTAAAAAATTATGATCATTTCAGCATCAAAAGTGAACTATAGCATCTGTGTCATACAGAAGATGACTATGAAGTTTTGTAGTCTTTATAGCTTCAGCCCGCGTGTGAACTGAAATAACATGTATAAAATCAATCTCTTCCTCATTGAAAGTATGTGTTCATGTTAATGTGTGCATGCACATGCTTAATCGTTATTACTGCATATATGTGTGTAGACAGAGGCTTACTAAATTTCTTTCTGTAATCAGGAAACATTAACTGTCTTTAGAGGTCTGATCCTTAATTTGAACTGAGTGAAATAGAATTTGCAAACTCTTGTGTCCCTTTAAATTAATCACGGACTTTGAAGGTAGTATATATTATGTTTGATTTTGCTCCTAACATAATTTAAAGTTTAAAATCATTGTTGTCATTTTGTACTGAGCAAAGAGGTCACAACTCTATGCCAGCTACAATCATTTTTACAACAATAGCGAATTTAGCTCAAGGACAGTTTTTTTGTTTATTTCAGTGGTCAGGGTCCTTTTATATCTATTGTTTTGGTCTATAGTTTTCTTTCTCAGAAAAAAAACCCAAATCTGCTACTTTAGAAGGTAAAGTGAATAAAGTATTTTGTCTTGGGTAAGTTTTCTCACAAAACCTTTTCTGGGAAGTTTACAATCTCGAGGACTTAACTAGATTGCTATTTTAAGGCCTGTTTCAAAGACCTCAGCAAGCTTCCATTCTCTTAGAGACTGCTAGGAAAATAGAAGATTGTGTTTTAAACAGGTTTTTAAAAACAAACATTTTTAAACAATTTTTTTAATGTTTACTGGAATTTCTCTAAAAACCTTACTATGAAAAATTTAGAGAAGTAAACTTATTCAGTACTCTGAAAGATAATTTTCTGAAGTGGTGCAGATTCATTTAGAGCTATCAATTGTAAAGGAATATGAAATTTGTTGGGTTTATTTTTTCAAAGAGGTCAGCAGGACTTTTCTGAAGGGATTTAATTAAAGTTAACAAGTAATTTTGTGTTGTGCAGCATGTTACATATTGTGAAAAGGTTATGGATTCACCCAATGCAGCGCATCAACAGTGTAAAGGTGACAGGTGAAATTATTTTTGTTGCAAGTGCTGAGATATAATCATTTAAAAGGTCACTTGCACTCAAGAAGAGCATCTATTTAAGAAGTAACTTGTTTTGGGATATGCTGCATTTTTAAAGGTCAGAATAGTGCCTTGCTGACCAATATGATCAGTGAGAAGTAATTTTTTTGTTTCTTTTAAAAAATTTCTGCATGTTACTTCACTATCTAGACTGTTTATTAGCATCCTGTGCAACACATCATTGGTTTGAAATCTCAAAATACTAAGATTTTCCACAGAATTACTAAAACTTGATACATAGAAGCTTTGATGTCTATAATTAATTTGTTTATATTATGTACATTTCTGCATTAATAAAGCTGTAACAATTCTAAGTGTAAAATACAGGAGACAAGTCTTATCACAGTGTAGTGCGTGTTACCTTGTGTATAAACACTTGTTCTGATAGGAAATGCCAGTCATCTAAAGTGAAGGGGCAAAGATTGATTTTTTTTTTCTTTTTATAAAGTGATCTTGGAGTGAAATAGATTATGTAGGTATGATAGCTAGACAAAAGTGAATTCTGTTTTAAATGATAATGTGGAAGACCGTAAAATCAGAGAGAATTTTTAGGGAGCAGAAAAAGTTGGGAGTTTTTTAAACAATTATTTAATTCTTTCTACATTTATGCAAAGGAGTTCATATGCAATTAAAATTATGTTGTGTGTTTAGAGGAGTTTTGCCCTTTTCTCCGGAAATATTTCCAATTAGAATTAAATCTAAGTCACAGTGTTCTTTCCATTTACATTGCTCCGTAGAAATCAAGGAGGAAAGAGATCATTTGTAACCGGTTATTGCTGAATAAGATGTTACAGTCACTTTTTTCCTTGATCTTAAAGATTGCCAGCACAGAGCAGCATTTTGTTCATAATTTGTTTAAAATGCTTTTGTTGAACTGCTATCCTGTAGAAGCTTTACTAGCCATGAAAACAAAATTATTTTAAAGAAATTGTATTGATCAGTTATATCCACTGAACATTGTACATTCCAAAGAAAATCATGCAAGCAGGGAAAAAAAAAATGTACATAAGGAATTAACAGTTGAAAATGAATAATTTACATTTGTTTCAGGGTAGTTTTTACTCAAATAAAGTCATCCTCCTTAATTTACCTTGCTTTCCAATTGAAAGAGGGCAAAATCTATTTCCTGGGCAATTTTGCACAGCACAGATATTAATACTTTGGGGTTTAATTGTATCCTGTGTTTAAATACACTGTGGGTGAAACCCTAGACCTCTGCTTAATTGCTGTGAGAAAATAGCCTGATTTCTCTGAGATTAGGCACACGCTTATGTATACTTTGACCCAAGAGTGCCTCCTTCAGAATTAATCTTCTAAGGTAGTGGGATTTGCTTTTGTACGTGCAGTAGACCCATTCATGACAAACGGTGCCTAATAAACCAACTTCACCCTCCAGACCTCTCTTTTGCTGTCAGAGTTTTTCTTCAGCTATTCATTTCACACATCTCTTGTCCAGTTGCTTATTAGCAAATAAACTTTAAAGCAGGCAATAGGAATAAATTTAATGAGTCCTCTTAATTAGAGGGGTTAAGGTCTAAATAATGTGCTGCGGAACTGGAAATGTAAAGAATTTCCATTTAATTGTTAGGCAAAAATATTCTGTACCTGATCCAAATATGCTGGCTGTTAGAAGACAAATTTCCCCATATTTATTTTTAAAATTTCTTCTGTGCTATACTTCAGCTGAACCATCTATTCCCTAAAAGCACTCTTCCCTCTGTCATCTGCATTAGGATTGTTTCTATAAGACGTAACAGAAAGTTCTGGTTTTCAAATATTTATATTAGTCAAAGTTAGCCCTGTTTATACTTTTTGGCAATATAACTTTTTCCTTAAAAATGAAGTACTTCATTTTAACTAAACAAAATGTGTTGAAATGGATGGTCTTATAAACTTAAGTACACTTGGCAACAGGAAGGACTAAGGCTCCAACCAGAAAACACTGACTCAAGTGAGTAGCCCCTACTCATACAAATATCTCATTAACTTCAAAGGAACGATCTGTGTGAATTGGAGTTTTCAAAATCTGGCACTAAAGCACCAATCCTGACTGCAAACACTGAGACAGATGTAGAAGTTTACTTCATTTTATTAATGCCATAAAATCAGGAGTTGGGATCGTTAGCAAAGTATTGCTTTTTGTGTTTTTCTACCAATAATATGAATGCTTGCAGGAGCATGTCCTAAAATTAGAAGATAAAGACATTTGTTTCACTTTTGAGTTAGCATTAGACAAAATTGTCTCTATGTTTTCATAGTTCTGCAAAGCAGTTCACTGTATTTACATTAGAAATATTAAATCCAAGATCCACATATTACATTTGTAAGACTTTAGCTGCAGAGTTTGACTTCACTTTTTAAAATCAATAAGAGTAGCAGAAATAATGATGTAGCATAAGAAGAAAATCCCAGATGAACTGAATCTTTTAATTAAATAACTAGATTGAAAATTATATTATTAAAATATTATTTACCTTCTGTAAGTTTATATTTGTTCAAGCAGACTTTTCACTAATTATCAGTTACTTTGATCTTTTTGTCTGTTATTTGTCTGTCATTTTCTAAATAAGTGATCAGAAACGGACTGAAATGAAAGGGAGTTTTTTTGTTTGTTTTGGAGGGTTTTTTTGGTGGTGGCTTGCTTTTTTTATTTTTTGTGGTAAACCCTCTAGCTATTGTTACAGCAATAAGCTTTGGTTGGCTGATAGTGAACTATATGGTCGGGACTCTCAGAAGGGAAATGCAGTCTTCATTAAACAAGCCTTTTAACAGCAAGCCAAGCTTGATTAAAATCATATACAGATGAAATCATTTCTTTACAATTCCTTTGTAGTTTTGTGCATTCCCAATAACTTTTGAGGCTTAATAATACTTAGGAGACAGCTGGGTTACTACTTAAGATTCTGTTGTTACTTCTAATTATTGCTCAAAACTCAAAATATGTAGTATAATTTCTGTTCAAATAACTGCAAGTATATTAATGTGACAGACAAATGTGAAATAGGTTGGGCAAAAGTAAACACCACAGAAGGCAAGGAATTATGGCTTGCTGGCTTATATGGAATTCCTCTGGTAAAACCTTAAGGGGCAAAACTTTAAAAACAAACAGGAAACATTCTGTGAGTTTTGTTATTGTTACTATAATCAAGCTGTGATAGCATACAGAAATCCTAAATTACTTTATATTGTAAAACATTGCTACCACTTTGCTTAATTTAGATTTGAACAGTCATTAAAAGCTTACACTTCCTAAATTTATAGGCACAATTTAAAAAAAAAAAAAAAGAAAAGAAAAATTAACTAAAAGCTTAGGAAACTAGGAATTCTTTTTCCTGGCATCTAGTTAGAGGGAAAATATTGTTGGTAATACTAAACAAAAGAAAATAAAACAAGTCTTTCATATCTATTGGCTAATTTTATTAGCCAGAGTCCAATTAAGTAACTATAATCCTGTTGATCTTTATTACTGATGTGCATTCCTTCCATAGCATAAATCTCTATAGGAGAGAGCTTAGGACTTCGCGGATGAGAGAGGCCCGTTGCAAATAACAATTCACTACTAAACAAAGCAAGAAAACAACTCAATCAAAAGGTCAAATTCCTTTCTATGGGTGATGACGGAAGGATGATAAGAGGAAAGCCTTTTTCTTTCCTTCCTTCTTGTAATGCATCCCTTCTTCAGTAAATGCAAGTCTTTAAACTCCCCCTAATCAACAAGACTTCAAAAGTGGGTCCACCTCTACCCTGTCTAACAAGGCAATCCAAGACATTAGCCACCAGTTGTCAGAACTGGTAAAATGAGTTGATATAAAGCTCTTTTTTCAAGTACTTGTAGTATTTGACCTGTTCTTTCATTCCCAGCTCGTGCACACACATTTCTTCTGCTGTTAGCTTCTGTATTCTGTTCCAGTGAATCAGCCTTAATGCTTTGGGCATGAAAAGCATCATTCTGTGTCATCTTCCCAGAAGAAGGATTCTTGTAACTTATCCTTAAGACTTACAGGATTTTGTGCATAGCTGTTACCAGGTAGTACATTCAAGCAGGCAGACTGCCTGTGTATTGCAAGACAACACCCTATATTTTCTCTCTGGTAATCCAGGTACTGAACTGTTTCTACCATGGGTCTGCACCCCATGCTCAATCACACAGACTGGCTCTACTTGTCTGAAGTAAAGTAGGGATTGCACCTGTACTCATTTGATTGAAGGTGTTTGTATGCAGTTCAATTGCATGTGGATGCATTTTTTTACTGTGTGGAAAGAATCAGACTTGAATCATGTACGTTTCTGTGCACTTTTGAGCAGGATTAGAAATAATACTGTGCTAATGCATAAACTCTTGTGAATCCCCAGAGGCTGTACTGAAGTTGTGAACAACCAGTGACAAGTCACAGCAGTGCAGAGAGCAAGCTATGAATCACTGCAGTCCTGCTGTTCAGTATTTCATGTATTCTTCCTTTCTTCCTACTTAAAAAATACAGACATGGGTTTGCATCTACTAAGCCAATCTAATCTATACACTGCCAGAGTATATGAATGCTATTTCACAGGCATTGCTGCTTGCGTTTACAGCCAAAACAATCTTCTACTGTAACAGTCAAAAAAAACCCAAACAAAAAAAAAACCAAACCAAAAAAACCCCAAGTAAAATATCAAGAATGAAAAGGAAATATTGTGGCAGCTTCTTAGCTACCAAAAATCAGATAACACCCATAAAGCCAGTGGAGCTGTACCAATTTATATTTGTTGTGAGTCTGACTTAAAGTTTTAAGGATTAATGCTTTCTGTTGTCTTCTCTACAAAACATTTTTGTATATTGCATATCACATATATGTGCGTGCAACAAACCATCTTAGTCTGGAAAGGTTAAAAAAGGGAAGCTAGGCCAAGATAGATGACAGTAGATAGGAAGATACCAGCAGATAAAAATAATATGATCTTTTCAAATAGTTAACATACCCTCTGTGTTTCTAATTGAAAACCAAAGGAAGGGATATAGACCATTCAAATAGAGCCCCTTTTTAGGTGGGCATTCAGTTTATCAATAAATATTAATAGCTACTGTTTAAAGTCATATCCCAAGATTTATAGCATTAAAATTAAAACTACCATACTATAGAAAACAAAGAGAGGGTAAGGCACAGTTGAAAGTTGGGAGCAGAAAAAGATAATATAAAAATAGTTATCTAGCTGTTCAGTGTTCAGGGAGTTTACATGTTCTGTTAGTTTTCTTTTAAGTCTTTAAGCCATTTCTTTTACTTTGTTTCTAAATTCTCATATCCAGCGTATTAGATCTAAAACCACCGTTAATACTTAATTTTTCCCAAGGAAAAACTTTTCTGAAGAAACAGTCTTCTTTCGATTGGCTTATATTATCTAACAGATTACTGTTTACACAATTAAAACTTTGTACTTTTCTTTCCTTGCCACTTATTCATTAATACATGCATAAATATTACTGATCCAGGACAGTATGTTTCGTAACACTTTTCTAGCTACATGGTTTAAGTGATGAATGTACCTGTGTTCTAGCCCAGCATATTCTTTCATTAATTTTATTTTTAGGTTTTTAGTTTTATGCTTCAAAACTGTCACAATCTTTTATCAGCCTACAATAGTAAACCTCTCTATCAACAGTAGTCCCTGAAATGAAGGTAGTTTGTAAATCATCAGGCACTCTTAGACAAAGAGTGCATGGGGGAAAGAGGTCTGAACAGTACGGTACTCTCATGGTCTTTCAATAAAAAAATATTTTAAGTTCACTGTTGAATTCAAATAAATTAAGCTGATCAGAGCTAACTGAGAAACTTTGTACAGTTCAGCTTGCCTTTCATCATGATTCAGTCTGCCATCAGTTGGGCTTATCAAACTTACAGATGTGATGGATATTTGCACAAAACATCATTATTTTTCTGTGTACAGTATGTCAGATTCTAATATTATTTCATCCCACAGCTAAAGTATTAATTGAATTGGCATCTGTTTGCTCATCTATGAAACATAGCCATCTCTCAATAACATTGTTACAGTTTCTCTTTGTGTATTGGTAAAAAAATAAGACTGAGTTTTATTTGCTATACATTTTGTGGTAGGTCAGGTCAGCTCATTGGTAACTAAAACAAGACAGCCCAAAGAATGTTACCATTTTGAGAACAGAACTTTTAAAAAAATAATATTTTGTAGAAAATTGTTTTATTCAAGAAAAAAATAAACTTGGAAACTGTGTTTGAAATTCCTTCAAATTTTCCTTCTTCTATTATGTAGGAATTCTTATAGATTAACTTATACAGATGCCGTAATGTCATTAATAATATCTGCTTGTTTTATACAATAATGACAGTCTACATGCCATTCTTGATATTTAAATGAACAGTAATATTATTTCTGAGGTAAACTAATAATGAAGCCCCTTTAACAGGACAATTTCCTTGATTATAGTAAGATCCAACTTTTTATCTGACATTTGCAAGTTCTTTTTTCTACTTAGGCTGAGTCTTTCTTGCTTTTTATCAACTGAATCAAAATTTTCCTAGTCACCTTTTTCTTTTCTCCATTTTTCAATTTTTAGCATGCCTTATTCCTAAATTCAGACTGTAGAGACCATGTTATGCTTTAATACTCGTTTTATTATCTATCTATGGCATACACAGATCTCAAATTAGAGTTATGGCATAACATTCTTTTGCTGAATAGTGGCAAGGTTACCCACACGTTTATAGGTCTCACTACATTAAAACTTGAACAGGGCTAACAAGCTACTCCACTGGGCAGACAATATGTTGTCTGGTACTTTGGCAGAAAAAAACCCCAAATTTGGCAAACCAGAATATCCACAAGATTCTTTTCCGTTTATGTAGAGTTTGATAGGTATTACTTTTAACATCTATTTACTTTAACTGCTCTATTATCTCCATCTTCATTTCCATGACAAAAGTTTATTTATGCAACATTTTTAAAGTTCAAGTTTATAACTATATATATATTTGAGATCTAAATAAAAATCATAAGAAGTTTTTAAGTATTTTTGAGAAGCAAATCTGAAGAGCTGTGACATCTTAATTCTTGAAAAGTAGGAATATCAAATTACCTGTTGACAATAAATACATTGAAACAACTGGTAATTATATGCCTATTTTGTCTGCATTTGGGTAAAACATTACCTTCTGCTGCTTGTCCTCTAAGACTGATAACTTAAAATCAAATGCCATCCTGACCAAACAGCATTCAAATGTCCATAAAAGTAAAAGAAACAAAATAAGGCACAGTCTGGCAGTGTTGATTTTACCATTTGTTTCAATTTGTTTGCTTAGAATTATCATAATAATTGAAAGGTTACCAGAAAGAATGTAGGAGACAGGGGTAACTGCAAAAATGATCCATGTCAGAGCAATGTCAATACTAATGCACTTCCTCTCTAGGTGATCAGGAAAGAAGTAAAATCAGTTTCCCTGGAATAGTGCAGTGTAGCTTAGTGTTTTGTAAACTACATATATTCATCTAAAAGAAAAGATACTGAACAGAACAGCTCATAATAGTCCTTGTTCCCATTTTACATCTCTCTCATAGTTAAAAATACACATATTGTTTTTAATAAGGTACTGATAACCCTGATGTTATAATTTGAGGTTATTTATTTATAATGTAGCTCATCATTTGTATGTGTTGTCTATATTAGGAAGCATTGTTTCTCATTTGGGTAAAAGTGCCATTTCTTTAAGTTTCCCAAACAAAAGCTTCCAGTGAAGCTGGTGAAGGATTTTCCTGTATTTTGTAGCTTGTATGGCTGTTTGCGCTCCGAAACATGGAAGCTTGCACTCAAATTCATCCTTACCAGTCTGGCAGAGGTGGACAGTCATAACATTTACAGCCGCTTGAGTACTCCATATTATCAAACTATTGAATTTTAATTATGGAATAAACAAATTCAGAACTGGTAGCACAGAGAAACAACAGTGGAAATTCTCTAGGACCAGAGACCATGAGGTCTCCACCAATGTGAGTCAAATGATGCCATGAATCTCCAGCATGTGAGGAGACAGGCTCATGCTTTTTCCTGTGCCTATATCGTTTTCAGAGGGTAGTGCAGCTCTGAAAGCAAATTAGATACCAAATTTTTGGGGTCCTACACAAATGCAGATATTTTTTATTAAATAATTTTTAAAAATTATTTGGAATAGCAGGCACTACCAGTATACACCAAAAAAAGCCTGGATATATGGTATTGAAGAGAACCAAGAAGGGGAAAGAGGAAATGAATTGGTGACCTATTTGAGCATCAGGATGAGAATAGCCTCCTCCAATTCCTATTTCCACATGATGGAGAGAAAGAGTATAAAGAGAAAAATCAAGTAAACAACCTGCACATCTAAGCTCTTGCACTATGAAGAGTAGCTGGATTTCCACACAGATGTTATCCGGGGGTTCTTTTATGAATGGGTTTGCTACAATGGTCTTGTTTAGGAGTATGTTCCACAAACCTCTGTTTTATAATACAAGGGTAAAGCTTCTAAGTAACTACTTTGTGTTAAGGTTTTCACAGTAATTTCTCCCTCCAACACATCTGGAGTATTGTCTGTTATGGTCAGATTTTATAATCCTAGGGGGAGCAGTGCACATTATCAGTAAAATGTTTACATTTAAGAACAAGAACTAAATCCTTTCCTGGCCAGTACTCTGAAGTGTATACTCAGACTTCCAGCTACTTTGAATCCCTTTCCTTTTAGAACTTCAGCAAGTGGCATCCCTTGCCCCAGCCCCTTTATTAATGACCAGTTGTAAATGACTTTAGCAAATGGAGCACCATTTGTCACACTGTAACAAGTGACAAACTGTACTGTATTTCTAGCCCTACCACTTAATTTAAGCATTGAGATTTATAGCTTGTCATCATTCTCTCTATCTTTCTGTTCCTTCTTTGTGCCTTCCCAAGTGCTAAAACAGGTTGTTGGGAAAAGGGTTTTAAAGTAAAAGCAAAGACATTTCTACCTTGGCTCAGGGCACTGAAAAACACTCATTTGACTCTTTCACCTGTATAGTGAATTCTCCTGGTGGTTTTTCTTCTTCTGTTTAATTGCTTCTCCACATTTAACTGATATTTGATGAAAAGATCCCCCTATTTTACAATTTCTCTCAAAATAATCCCACTGTAATTCCACTGCAGTCACCTGTGTATACTCTATGTTTGTTTATTACTTTGAAAGACACATATGGTACAGACAGCAGCCAAGTTGTATTGTAAATTAAAAACTTTTATTTGAACTTGAAATTAGTTCTTTCTTCAGTGTGCTACTATGCTCCATGCCATCAGCAAATTTCCCTGGGCTACAAATTTGTAGCCCATTCCTCTGTCTAGCTATATAGATTTTTATATAGATTACAGACTCTGAGTGATTTATATACTGCCACATGGAAAGTGGCAGACATCCAAGAAGTGACCCCATCATTTTAAAGCTGCTGTGAATCAAACATCTGTTCTGTGTTTGTGGGCGTTTGTTTGTTTGTTTACTTAAAAGCACTGAGCAATGGCCTTGCACATGCTTACCCTGTCTCTTCTAACAGAGCAGATAGGTTGTTGGGTTTTACTTTTAATTACAGTAAATGGCAGACTTTTTTTCATATCATCCTTGTGCTGTTACCAATCAAGTGCTCATTTCCCTCCAAACTGGTGAGACCACTGGTCTCTTAGTCAACGCTATGACTGTCTAGCTGGATATTAGGGTATTGAAGCAAACATTACATCTGCAGCAGTGTGGAGATTAAATACTCCCAGACTGCAAATATTTGGCCTGTATCTCTACTGCCCAACATCTTGTGAAGTAATTTCATGGATGTAAAGCGAGTGCAAAGCACAAATGCAACGATACTCATGCAGAATTTCCAAATACAATGGTGCTGATATTTTGCGCTGTTTATGCACAGCTGTAGCGTATCAGAAAGGGCACAGGTTAGCAAAGGATCAGGACCAGTAACATATGTTATGCATGCTGTCTGACAGGTCAAAGACAGTGAAGGTGACAGCCCATGTCTCAGGCCTTCTGTAGCAGTTGTGTCACCTGATGTGACCAGCTCTGTTCTCTGCACTGAAGGAATGCTGAAACCAGTGCTTCTTTCTTGATTCCTTGCAGCTACAAGCCTAAGCAGAGGCTTGTCGTGTGAAAAATGGTATAAGAAGCTTTCAGAAATTTCATATAAATAACTTCCTGTGACTGTAACTTTTCAGAACAAAAGACCTAAAGATCAAGCCAATTGTTTTAGCTAGAATTCCAGTTGCATATTTCTATCTTCCAGCAGCCAGAAGGGCAGGCAGGATCTGTCTGCTCTATGTGCCTGCAGCAGGCTGCAGCCTCAGCTGAGGCTGATGAGCTCTTCATGTTTACTAGTAAGGCTATGCAAGTCTGGGAGTTGCCTGCAGTCTTTGAGCTAACCAACAGTTAGGTCTGAAACATTTTTGGTTTCCCATGGATGCTTAAAAAACCCTAGCTCATAAATTGGGAAAAGAACTGAGAATAGAACTGGAAAACAATTAATTGACCTGCTGCTCTCAAATGTGGTCTTCTTTAAAACTACAGGATGAATTCCAAGATGTCTACTAAATTTATGGGAATTAAGAAGTCACAGAGTTGCTGAAAAAAAATTGAATCAAATTCAATTCTAGAAAAAAAGAGGTAAATTTTTATTAAATTTTATGAAGCTACACCTGTTCACATAGCTTTGAATTTTAACCCAGTAAATCACATTGTATATGCCTGCATTCATTCATTATTTTCTACAGCATATTCTCAAATACTTTGTCTCCTCTGATGCAGTTCCACTGCTTCTCTTTGAATGTGATCCATTTGTATACGCTGGCCAAAATCACATTTGTTTGTTTTCCCAGTGCTGTATCATATTGCAAGCCCTTATTTAATTTGCTGTTCACTACTATTTTGGTGCTTTCCAAACACTATCATCCTTCCATAGTATATTTGTGTTTCAGATTATTTCCCTTAAGTATTTGACTTTTTCATTTTCATTACTGAATGTTGTTTTGTCTTGTTTTTCAGATTTTCTCCCCAGTTCTTGTAAGCTCTCTAGGTCTCGCTGTACTATTTCTTTACTGTCATTTAAATAAAGCTTCATAGGTAAATAATGTGCAATTAAGTTGCACTCCCCTCCTCCCTCTTTTCTCATTTATTTATAAGTAAGAAAGGGGAAAATGCAAAAAGGTTACAAAGGAAAAAGGGTGAGAAAGATACAAATTAAATTAACATCAATGCCCACCGTATTTCAGTGGGTACCTCTAATTCCCTGTATACATGAATGTTAAAAGTTAGTATGATACTTATGTTAATATACTGAAATAAACATATGTTTTCTGTTGGATGGAATATACCACAATAATATGGAATATTTTCTCTCTTTTGAACCTCCATGTTCTCTCTTTTTCTGTATAGGAACACATTCAAAAATACTGCATAGAGCAATATCAATCCCGTTACACAAAACAAAAATGCCAGCATTTTACCTCTTGTCAGGGCAGAGCTGTGTATTTTAGCTAGTGACTGCATTAACTGTGCACCAGGCTAGAATGAAGTTTCAATACCATCAAGATGTTTCTTTAAGAAGTGTTTTTCCAATTTCAGACACAATTCTAAGAGCATAATCTAAGACATTCCCTCTGGAGCTGCCTCCAAACACAAACACACTTTAATAAGTGAGACCTCTGCCAGGGTCATCAAGACTGAAATGAACAAAAAAAAAAATCTTCAGCACTGCTCTTATTTAGTTAGTGACCCAAACTTACCCTTTAAATATAGTGGGATCAACATACTGGGGCATGACCTCAAAGAGCTGTCATGTCACTTTTACTCTGCTTTTCTTTTAAAATGTTATGTAAATTGGGGAACTCGGCTGCAATGTGTGCCATATCATATATCTAGATTTATTTCTCCGGATTATGGAAAATATCTGTGGGGTTGATATGTTTAATTATTTGCAGATTTATATTGGTATTTTAGGACTTAAAAGACAAAACTGAAAAATAAAAATGTCACCAGTAAATTTTTAGCAACCGAAAGTGGTCACCTTATTAGTACTCAGTAGTTCTGTCCAAGTCCTCAGCCATTTTTTTATTACTGCTCTTAATCTACCCCAGTTTAGTTCAGAAGTGGACAAGTCTTTGGCTAAACAAGAATTATTGTAACAGGATTGCCAAAGCCTTTTTCCCCATGTAAAATCATGTGTCTTCAACACCTCTACCTCCACCCTCCTTTTTTTATTATTTTGAGGCTCAATCTGCTACATATTAATGGCAGGAAAGTAACTATACTTTTGTGCCAGAGTTTTTATTTTGTGTGTCACTGGGATTTTTTTAACACTGGTCTGAGGTTGGAACACAAAGGCAAAATGCTCCTTTTTGTATCTTTAATTCCCCCCAAATCCTATGTCTCTGTTCACCTAGCAAATAACTTGATCATATTCAGACATAAATATGGCACAAATAAAACATTGTGATTGTTTGATGTAGTTATAGTTCATGATGAAAACAATTTTATCTTTGCTAAATCTGCAAAGCTAACTTCTGAGATAATAACTCACAATCATCCCATCTTGCTTCAGAGTGACTAAATTGTGATTTTAATTTCACTGATACACAGTTCTTATTGTGACAATGGACAGGAACAGCTTTTGGTAGCATGAGACAATATTTCAGTTGTTGCTTTAATGTTAACTGACATTTCAAGGATGAAGGCAGAATTCCAGATGTAGAATAATACTCTTCAATTTATTGTTTGGGGTTTTTTTTAAGTGACATTTCTGTGTAGATATTTATTCTTTTATTTTATTAACACATGGGTTTTAAAGCATTGCTCTCCAACTAAAGCCAAGCACCTGT